>NC_091167.1:1950442-2140442 GCF_040958095.1 Procambarus clarkii | reverse complement strand
AGCTCCAAAAAACCCAGTATATAGGCAAGACAACAACATCTCTTTCTAGGCGTTTAACGATGCATAAGCAACAGGGCTCCATTAAGGAACATATAATCTCTTCCCACAACCAAACCATCGCCAGAGAAATCCTAGTAAACAACACAGAAATCATCGATAGATACAGCGATAGCAGACGGCTTGACATTTGCGAGGCACTGCACATTAAGAAGTCAACACCAGCAATCAACAGCCAATTAATGCACAACTATATTCTACCCACCTCAAGACTCCGCTCCAATATAGAAGCATCAAGAAATATGGACCAATAGGCTTTCTACAATCACTTCCATTTCAATACCCATTGTTTCGTGTTCTGTCTTGTGTTGATGAAATTAATACCCTATTAAATACCACCTCACCCCATCCACCTCACTCAAATGTAGATATAAACAAATCGGAGATATGTAAGTTCTATTCAGTTGTGTATGTGTAAAGTCTTTGAAAATGTAATAAGTTTTACGAAACGCGCTCAAGTGTCGCGTCAGACTAGAAATAAAAATGAATTTTGGAGAATTGATTTTTGAATTACCTCCAACAGTGAAAAGAAATGTACGAAAGATTGAGAAAATTCGTGTTAGAATTATTAATCTTACTTTTTCGGTCATATTTAATATATATATATATATATATGTCGTACCTAGTAGCCAGAACGCACTTCTCAGCCTACTATGCAAGGCCCAATTTGCCGAATAAGCCGAGTTTTCATGAATTAATAGTTTTTCGACTACCTAACCTACCTAACCTAACCTAACCTAACTTTTTTGGCTACCTAACCTAACCTAACCTATAAAGATAGGTTAGGTTAGGTTAGGTAGGGTTGGTTAGGTTCGGCCATATATCTAAGTTAATTTTGACTCCAATAAAAAAAAATTGACCTCATACATAATGAAATGGGTAGTTTTATCATTTCATAAGAAAAAAAATAGAGAAAATATATTAATTCAGGAAAACTTGGCTTATTAGGCAAATCGGGTCTTTCATAGTAGGCCGAGAAGTGCGTTCTGGCTACTAGGTACGACATATATATATATATATATATATATATATATATATATATATATATATATATATATATATATATATATATATACACACACACACATTCACGTACATATACAATCACCTACACAAATTCACACAAAAATAATCTTTTGTATCTCAAGTGATTCAACAAGAGATTCACAACAGTCACTATACGAGGCACATCTACAGTGAGTCACACAGTTACAGTCATGTGCTCCACACCCACCCAACTGGACGGCAGCTTTGCAGCCATGTGCTCCACACCCATCCAACGTGATGAGTCCCGTGATGAATCACGTGATGAGACCCGTGATGAATCCCATGATGAATCATGTGATGAGTACCGTGATGAATCATGTGATGAGTCTTCTAACGAATCTCGTGATGAGTCCGATGATAAATCGCGTGATGAGTCTTGTGATGAATCCCGTGATGAATCATGTGATGAATCACATGATGAATACCGTGATGAATCATGTGATGATCTCATGATGAATCCCGTGATGAGTCCCATGAAGAATCACCCGATGAGTACTGTACTGAATTACGTGATGAGTCTTGTAATGAAACACGCGATGAGACTCGTGATGAATCACATGATGAATCCTGTGATGAATCACGTGATGAGTCCCGTGATAAATCACATTATAATTCTCGTGATGAATCATGTGATGAGTCCCGGGGTGAATCCCGTGATGAGTCTCATGATGAATCACGTGATGAGTCTTGTGATGAATCCCGTGATGAATCATGTGATGAATCCCGTGATTACTCACGCGATGAGTCCCGTGATTACTCACGCGATGAATCATGTGATGAATCACGTGATGAATACCGTGATGAGTCACGTGATAAATCATGTGATGAGTCTTGTGATGAATCACGTGATGAGCCTTGCGATGAATCTCGTGACGAATCATGTGGTGTGTCCCGTGATGAGTCCCGTAATAAATCACGTGATGATTCCAGTGATGAATCACGTGATGAGTCTTGGGACGAATCACGTGATGAGTCCAGTGATAAATCACGTAATGAATCATGTGATGAGTACCGTGATGAAACATGTGATGAGACTTGTAACGAATCACGTGATGAGTCTTATGATGAATTACGTGATGAGTCTTGTAACGAATCACGTGATGAGTCTCGTGATGAATCACGTAATGAGTCCCGTGATGAATCACGTGATGAGTCCCTTAATGAATCCTGTGATGGTTCTCATGATGAATCACTCGATGAGTACTGTGATGAATCAGGTGATGAGTCTTGTAATGAATCACGTGATGAGTCTCGTGATGAATCACGTGATGAGTTCCATGATGAATCACGTGACGAGTCCTGTGATGAGTCTTGTGATGAATCACGTGATGAATCCCGTGATAAATCACGTGATGATTCACGTTATAAGTCCCGTGATAAATCACGTGATTGCTGTGATGAATCCCGTGATGAGTCATGATGAATCACGTAATGAGTCTTGTGATGAATCCCGTGATGAATCATGTGATGAGTCACGTGATGAGTCTCGTGATGAATCACATGATGAGTCTTGTGATGAATCACATTATGAATACCTTGATGAATCACGTGATGATTCTCATAATGAATCCCGTGATGAGTCCCATGATGAATCACTCGATGAGTACTGTGATGAATCACGTGATGAGTCTTGTAATGAAACACGCGATGAGTCTCGTGCTGAATCCCATGATGAGTCCTGTGATGAATCACATGATGAGTCCCGTGATAAATCACGTGATGATTCTCGTGATTAATCACGTGATGAGAATTGTGATGAATCACGTGATGAACCATGTGATGAGTCGGTGCTGGAGAAGAGTTGGAGGTTGGTGGGTGATGGTGCGGGAAGGTGTTCATCTCCAGACTGGTGTACCAGCTGGGTGAAGACACACGTGGGCCATTGTTTACCGGCACGGACCCCCAGGAGCCGTCCACCCACAAACAATGGCCAATTGCTCGTTAGTTCAGCCGCGAAACATCTTGTTTATGAATGACAATGTTTTACATGCGTCCCGCAACTGATGTAACTCACAAGTTTCCTCCAATATTATATTATTTTGTCTATGGTCACATTGCACCTTTATAAATAGTTGACTCGCTGGAACTACAAATAGTTACCGACAAAACTTAAACATCGAACCTACAGATATATATCGTATGACGATATATATATACATATAATGTATACATATATATATCAAGTAACAATTTATACTTGAGGAAAAATTAAACTTGAAAACAAAGTGGATTAATACTGACTAAGAACAAGTGGCTCAGTGGTAGCGCCCTGGACAGAAAGGTTCGACTCGTTACAGACTGCCCACAACAGTTACTTAACTCCTAAATACCTATTTAATACTACACGAACAGGTGCCCAACCATTTCTGCTCCGTACGGGGATCGAACCACAGAGTCCCTGATACTGAGTCGAGGACGAAGACCACTACGCTACAGGAACGGCCAAAGTAGGCCCTGCTGACAACAGTTCTTAGTTAAATGGATATTGGAGTTCAGCTCCTGAACTCACTATGTTCCACTATCATGGGAGAACAATATAGGAGACCCACCTACCACTGTCACTGACAGGACAGGTACATGGGGGAACAATACCGGAGCCCCACCTACACCTGTTACTACCACTGACAGGACGGGAACATGGGGAAGACAATATAGGAGCTCCTCCTATTTGTCATAATTACACAAACTTTCCAAATGTTTCTTCAAAATCAAATAAGGTGAATAATGTAAACTAGTAACGTTAAGGGTGTTTGAAGGAGAGTTTACTCACCCGTGAGTGAGAGCTGCGGTGAGAGCGAGGACACAGAGGAGGCGGGGACAGTGGTAGGACGCCATGGCAACAGGCAACGAGACGTCCAGGCTGGCTGGCAGCCGGTGAGCAAGTGACTGTGGGAGCTGCCTCTTCTCCCTCACCTTGTCCGGAGGAAACGAGTTCCCCCCACTTCCTCTGGCTTCCCCATCATCCCCCACCCCATCATGTCTCCCACAGGCACTCCTCCCAGTCCCTTCCTCAGGTAACCCTCCCCGTCCCTCCCTCAGGCACCCCCTCCCCTCCGGACAACATAACCCCATCCAATTATAAAATCTAGAATATTCCCCAGTACCTCTACACACCTTAAAGAAAACTAACATGCAACAGCTACAAGCACTGCGGTATAAGGCACTAAGGAGAGCAGCAAAACACCGTCCACCATATGATCAAACAGTCCAGCAGCTCCATGAACTCCTGAACATACAGCCACTAAACATCAGACTGCAGCACCAAGCCATCAGGGTGTGGAACACCATCCTAATGTTAGAGGCCCCATTGTTAGAAAGATTACTCCAAGATGAGACGCCCCACTCCCACAGCTGGTGGCCCAAGATGAGACGCCCCACTCCCACAGCTGGTGGCCCAAGATGAAAGCCCCCGCTCCCACAGCTGGTGGCCCAAGATGAGACGCCCCACTCCCACAGCTGGTGGCCCAAGATGAGACGCCCCGCTCCCACAGCTGGAGGCCGAAGATGAGACGCTCCACTTCCACTGCTGGTAGCCCAAGATGAGACGCCCCGCTCCCACAGCTGGTGACCCAAGATGAGACGCCCCGCTCCCACAGCTGGTGGCCCACGATGAGACGCCCCGCTCCCACAGCTGGTGGCCCAAGATGAGACGCCCCACTCCCACAGCTGGTGGCCCAAGATGAGACGCCCCACTCTCACAGCTTGTGGCCCAAGATGAGACGCCCCACTCCCACAGCTGGTGGCCCAAGATGAGACGCCCTCACTCCCACAGCTGGTGGCCCAAGATGAGACGCCCTCACTCCCACAGCTGGTGGCCCAAAATGAGACGCTCTACTTCCACTGCTGGTAGCCGAAGATGAGACGCCCCGCTCCCACAGCTGGTGGCCCAAGATGAGACACCCCGCTCCCACAGCTGGTGGCCCAAGATGAGACACTCCAATTCCACAGCTGGTGGCCAAGATGAGACGCCCCGCTCCCACAGCTAGTGGCCCAAGATGAGACTCCTGACTCCCACAGCTGGTGGCTCAAGATGAGACGCCCCACTACCACAGCTGGTGGCCCAAGATGAGATGCCCCACTCCCACAGCTGGTGGCCCAAGATGAGACGCCCCACTACCACAGCTGGTGGCCCAAGATGAGATGCCCCACTCCCACAGCTGGTGGCCCAAGATGAGACGCCCCACTCCCACAGCTGGTGGCTCAAGATGAGACGCCCCACTTCCACAGCTGGTGGCTCAAGATGAGACGCCCCACTACCACAGCTGGTAGCCCAAGATGAGATGCCCCACTCCCACAGCTGGTGGCCCAAGATGAGACGCCCCACTCCCACAGCTGGTGGCTCAAGATGAGACGCCCCACTCCCACAGCTGGTGGCCCAAGATGAGATGCCCCACTACCACAGCTGGTGGCCCAAGATAAGACGTCCCACTCTCACAGCTGGTGGTCCAAGATGAGACGCCCCACTCTCACAGCTGGTGGCCCAAGATGAGACGCCGCACTCCCACAGCTGATGGCCCATGATGAGATGCCCCACTCCCACAGCTAATAGCCCAAGATGAGACGCCCCACTCCCACAGCTGGTGGCCCAAGATGAGACGCCCCGCTCCCACAGCTGGTGGACCAAGATGAGACGCTCCACTCCCACAGCTGGTGGCCCAAGATGAGACGCCCCACTCCCACAGCTGGTGGTCCAAGATAAGACGTCCCACTCCCACAGTTGGTGGCACAAGATGGGACGCCCCACTCCCACAGCTGGTGGCCCAAGATGAGACACCCCACTCCCACAGCTGGTGGCTCAAGATGAGACGCCCCACTCCCACAGCTGGTGGCCCAAGATGAGACGCCCCACTCCTACAGCTGGTGGCCCAAGATGAGACACCCCACTCCCACAGCTGGTGGCCCAAGATGAGACGCCCCACTCCCACAGCTGGTGGCCCAAGATGAGACGCCCCACTCCCACAGCTGGAGGCCCAAGATGAGACACCCCACTCCCACAGCTGGTGGCCCAAGATGAGACACCCCACTCCCACAGCTGGTGGCCCAAGATGAGACACCCCACTCCCACAGCTGGTGGCCCAAGATGAGACGCCCCACTCCCACAGCTGGTGGCCCAAGATGAGACGCCCCACTCCCACAGCTGGTGGCCCAAGATGAGACGCCCCACTCCCACAGCTGGTGGCCCAAGATGAGACGCCCCACTCCCACAGCTGGTGGCCCAAGATGAGACGCCCCACTCCCACAGCTGGTGGCCCAAGATGAGACACCCCGCTCCCACAGCTGGTGGCCCAAGATGAGACACCCCACTCCCACAGCTGGTGGCCCAAGAGCCCCGATATACTAGATGAAAAGTGTTGTCTTGGTGGACTCTTCAGAGGTTGCATAGCGTTTCACCTTTCTTTTTAAGATATCTTCAACAAAACCAATATGATATCTTTTATGCAGGTACCTGATGGCAGACGTCTGCAGCAGCTGAAGAAGGCATTTGAGCTGAATTCTGTGTTGAGTTTCACTTACGAGATAATGGGAAGCTGCTCTCTCTGGATGCAACAGTCATGGAAAGAAGTGGAGGCTTCCACATTGCAGTCTATACTAAGGAAACAAACACAGGAATGTGCCTCAATGCCAATAGTGACTGCCCAGACAGGTACAAGAGGAGTGTTGTCAATGCTTAAACAAATCGACGAAGAAACAAATCGACGAAGAACTCTGAATGGTAAGGTAGGTCCGAGTCAACAACTGCTTCTCTAATGTTTTGTTGGAGATATCATTAAAAGAAAGGTGAAATGCCATGCAACCTCAGAAGAGTCGACCAACACAACATTTGTACCCCCTTTTAGACTATTTTACTGGAACTTCTTTTCGAGTGCTCATAAAACGGAGGAAAGGGTCTTGAAAGATATTGTTGATTGGAACGTTATCCCTACAGACAAAAATCAGAAAATACAATTGACAATTTACTTTAAAACCAAAATTTCGGCCAATCTACTCATGAAAAACTCCCCAGAAACCAAGCAGAACGCCTTGAAGGAAACCAACGTCGCCTATGCCTTCAAATGCCCACTTGAGGACTGGAAGCCCCAAAGAACTCAGTATATAGGCAATACAACAACGTCTCTTTCCAGGCTATGCATAAACAACAGGGCTCCATCAAGGAACATATAATCTCTTCTCAGAACCAGACCATCACCAGAGAAATCTTAACAAACAACACAGAAATCATCGATAAGTACAGCGATAGCTGGCGGCTCGACATCAGCGAGGCACTACACATGAAAAAGTCACTACCAGCAATCAACAGCCAATTAATGCACAACTATATTCTATTCGTTTCAAGACCCCGAACCAATATAGAAGCAGAAAGAGTAAGTATGGGCCAATTGGCCTTCTACATGTTACTTACATGTTCTCATATCCAAGATATATCCATTGTTTTGTGTACTGTTTTGTGTTTGTTACAAGTTTCTTCAACTAACCCAAAACCTTTGTACCATATCACCTCACCCAATAGAGTATAAGTACGATGAATTTGTGTGTGTAAATTAATCTTTTGAAAATGTAATAAGCCATTAAGAAATGCGTTCAGGCGTCAGACCATAAATAAAAATGAATTTTGGAGAATTGATATTTCCATTACCACCGACAATGAAGAAAAACATAAGAAATATTGAGAAAATTCGTGTTAGAATTATTAATCTTACCTTGTCGGTCATATTCATCAACATATGTTTACAAGAAAGACTGCTACCAATATATATATATATATATATATATATATATATATATATATATATATATATATATATATATATATATATATATATATATATATATATATATATATATTTATATATATATATATATATATATATATATATATATATATATATATATATATATATATATATATATATATATATATATATATATATATATATATATATGACAATGTCAGACCACGGAGCAAAAATGAAACAGGAAATTTCCTTAAGTACTTTCGTATATTAAATACATCTTCAGAAGGTTCTCCTTCTCCTTCTGAAGATGTATTTAATATACGAAAGTACTTAAGGAAATTTCCTGTTTCATTTTTCCTCCGTGGTCTGACATTGTCACATTCTTAATCACGTGTTTATTTTCGTGATATACACACACACATATATATATATATATATATATATATATATATATATATATATATATATATATATATATATATATATATATATATATAGGCAGAACGCTTTAAAAGAGACCAACGTCGTCTATGCCATCAAATGCCCTCTTGGGGACTGTAAGCCTAAAAAACAAAACAGTATATAGGCAAGGCAAAATATATATAAATATATATATATATATATATATATATATATATATATATATATATATATATATATATAAATATATATATATATATGTATATATATATATATATATATACATATAACAAACCTAACCAACCCTACCTAACCTAACCTAACCTATCTTTATAGGTTAGGTTAGGTTAGGTAGCCGAAAAAGTTAGGTTAGGTAGTCGAAAAACAATTAATTCATGAAAACTTGGCTTATTAGGCAAATCGGGCCTTGCATAGTAGGTTGAGAAGTGCGTTCTGGCTACTAGGTACAACATATATATATAAATATATAAACCAATGAATAATAATATTAATGAAATAACTAGTCTTAAACAAAACAACGTGTGTGGAAGCATCGGAGTGTATAGATATATAAATAATACACAGTACTCATCTATAGACATCCATATATGCTGAAATACATGTGAAGAATCTCTCACACACTCACAGCTCCCTGAGAGAGAGCAAGAGAGCTTAGCTGCCAACACCCACACATGGTGTCACACCTATGTCTCTCCGTGCACTTGACTCCACCCACCACCTCCCCCTCACTTCATTTCAACAGCACCAAGTGTCCCCATTAACCTTCTCTCCCTTCCAGACCCCAAGGACTCCCAGGCACCCCCATCACACACCTGCCCCCATGGTGCTGTTTTTACCCTGGGTGTGGGTGGAGGCAGAGGTCACTGGGTGTGGGTGGAGGCAGAGGTCACTGGAAGTGGGTGGAGGCAGAGGTCACTGGAAGTGGGTGGAGGCAGAGGTCCCTGGGTGTGGGTGGAGGCAGAGGTCCCTGGGTGTGGGTGGAGGCAGAGGTCCCTGGGTGTGGGTGGAAGCGGAAGTCTCTGGGTGTGGGTGGAGGCAGAGGTCCATTGGTGTGGGTGGTGGCGGAAGTCACTGGGTGTGGGTGGAGGCATAGGTCCCTGGGTAAAGGGTGGAGGCAGAGGTCCCTGGGTGTGGGTGGAGGCAGAGGTCCCTGGGTAAAGGGTGGAGGCAGAGGTCCCTGGGTGTGGGTGGAAGCGAAAGTCCCTGGGTGTGGGTGGAGGCAGAGGTCCCTGGGTGTGGATGGAGGCGAAAGTCCCTGGGTGAGGGTGGAAGCAGAGGTCCCTGGGTGAGGGTGGAGGCGAAAGTCCCTGGGTGTGGGTGGAGGCAGAGGTCCCTGAGTGTGGGTGGAGGCGGAAGTCCCTGGGTGTGGGTGGAGGCAGAGGTCCCTGGGTGTGGGTGGTGGCGGAAGTCACTGGGTGTGGGTGGAGGCAGAGGTCCCTGGGTGAGGGGTGGAGGCAGAGGTCCCTGGGTGAGGGTGGAGGCAGAGGTCCCTGGGTGTGGGTGGAGGCATAGGTCCCTGGGTAAAGGGTGGAGGCAGAGGTCCCTGGGTGTGGGTGGAGGCAGAGGTCCCTGGGTAAAGGGTGGAGGCAGAGGTCCCTGGGTGTGGGTGGAAGCGAAAGTCCCTGGGTGTGGGTGGAGGCAGAGGTCCCTGGGTGTGGATGGAGGCGAAAGTCCCTGGGTGAGGGTGGAAGCAGAGGTCCCTGGGTGAGGGTGGAGGCGAAAGTCCCTGGGTGTGGGTGGAGGCAGAGGTCCCTGAGTGTGGGTGGAGGCGGAAGTCCCTGGGTGTGGGTGGAGGCAGAGGTCCCTGGGTGTGGGTGGTGGCGGAAGTCACTGGGTGTGGGTGGAGGCAGAGGTCCCTGGGTGAGGGGTGGAGGCAGAGGTCCCTGGGTGAGGGTGGAGGCAGAGGTCCCTGGGTTTGAGTGGAGGCAGAGGTCCCTGGGTGTGGGTGGAGGCAGAAATCCCTGGGTGAAGGGTGGAAGCAGAGGTCCCTGGGTGTGGGTGGAGGCGGAAGTCCCTGGGTGTGGGTGGAGACAGAGGTCCCTGGGTGTGGGTGGACGCGGAAGTCAATGGGTGTGGGTGGAGGCAGAGGTCCCTGGGTGAGGATGGAGGCAGAGGTCCCTGGGTGAGGATGGAGGCAGAGGTACCTGGGTGTGGGTGGAGGTATAGGTCCATGGGTGTGGGTGGAGGCAGAGGTCCCTTGGTGTAGGTGGAGGCAGAGGTCCCTGGGTGTGGGTGGAGGCAGAGGTCCCTGAGTGTTGGTGGAGGCAGCGGTCCCTGGGTGTGGGTGGAGGCAGAGGTCCATAGGAGTGGGTGGAGGCAGAGGTCCCAGGGTGTGGATAGAGGCAGAGGTCCCTGGGTGAGGGTGGAGGCAGAGGTCCCTGAATGTGGGTGGTGGCAGAGGTTCCTGGGTGTGGGTGGAGGCAGAGGTCCCTGGGTGAGGGTGGAGGCAGAGGTCCCTGGGTGTGGGTGGTGGCAGAGGTCCCTGGGTGTGGGTGGAGGCAGAGGTCCCTGGGTGTGGGTGCAGGCAAAGGTCCCTGAGTGTGGGTGGAGGCAAAGGTCCCTGGGTGTTAGTGGAGGCAGCGGTCCCTGGGTGTGGGTGGAGGCAGAGGTCCCTGGGTGTGGGTGGAGGCAGAGGTCCCTGGGAGTGGGTGGAGGCAGAGGTCCCTGGGAGTGGGTGGAGGCAGAGGTCCCTGAGTGTTGGTGGAGGCAGCGTTCCCTGGGTGTGGGTGGAGGCAGAGGTCCCTGGGTGTGGGTGGAGGCAGAGGTCCCTGGGAGTGGGTGGAGGCAGAGGTCCCTGGTTGTGGGTGGAGGCAGAGGTTCTTGGGAGAGGGTGGAGGCAGAGGTCCCAGGGTGTGGATGGAGGCAGAGGTCCCTGAGTGAGGGTGGAGGCAGAGGTCCCTGGGTGTGGGTGGAGGCAGAGGTCCCTGGGAGTGGGTGGAGGCAGAGGTCCCAGGGTGTTGGTGGAGGCAGAGGTCCCTGGGTGTGGGTGGAGGCAGAGGTCCCTGGGTGTGGGTGGAGGCAGAGGTCCCTTGGTGTAGGTGGAGGCAGAGGTCCCTGGGTGTGGGTGGAGGCAGAGGTCCCTTGGTGTGGGTGCAGGCAAAGGTCCCTGGGTGTGGGTGCAGGCAAAGGTCCTAGGGTGTGGGTGGAGGCAAAGGTGCCTGGGTGTGGGTGGAGACAGAGGTCCCTGGGTGAAGGGTGGAAGCAGAGGTCCCTGGGTGTGGGTGGAAGCAGAGGTCTCTGGGTGTGGGTGGAGGCAGAGGTCCCTGGGTGAAGGGTGGAAGCAGAGGTCCCTAGGTGTGGGTGGAGGCGGAAGTCCCTGGGTGTCGGTGGAGGCAGAGGTCCCTGGGTGAGGATGAAGGCAGAGGTCCCTGGGTGTGGGTGGAGGCAGAGGTCCCTGGGTGTGGGTGGAGGCGGAAGCCCCTGGATTTGGGTGGAGGCAAAGGTCCCTGGGTGAGGATGGAGGCAGAGGTCCCTGGGTGTGGGTGGAGGCTGAGGTCCCTGGGTGTGGGTGGAGGCAGAGGTCCCTTGGTGTAGGTGGAGGCAGAGGTCTCTGGGTGTGGGTGGAGGCAGAGGTCCCTGAGTGTTGGTGGAGGCAGCGGTCCCTGTGTGTGGGTGGAGGCAGAGGTCCCTGGGTGAGGGTGGAGGCAGAGGTCCCTGGGTGTGGTGTGGTGGCAGAGGTCCCTAGTTGTGGGTGGAGGCAGAGGTCCCTCGGTGAGGGTGGAGGCAGAGGTACCTGGGTGTGGTTGGCGGCAGAGGTCCATGGGTGTGGGTGGAGGCAGAGGTCCCTGGGTGTGAGTGGAGGCAGAGGTCCCTGGGTGAAGGGTGGAAGTAGAGGTCCCTGGGAGAGGGTGAAGGCAGAGGTACCAGGGTGTGGGTGGAGGCAGAGGTCCCTGAGTGAGGGTGGAGGCAGAGGTCCCTGGGTGTGGGTGGAGACAGAGGTCCCTGGGAGTGGGTGGAGGCAGAGGTCCCAGGGTGTGGGTGGAGGCAGAGGTCCCTGGGTGTGGGTGGAGGCAGAGGTCCCTGGGTGTGGGTGGAGGCAGAGGTCCCTTGGTGTCGGTGAAGGCAGAGGTCCCTGGGTGTGGGTGGAGGCAGAGGTCCCTTGGTGTGGGTGCAGGCAAAGGTCCCTGGGTGTGGGTGCAGGCAAATGTTCTAGGGTGTGGGTGGAGGCAAAGGTCCCTGGGTGTGGGTGGAGGCAGAGGTCCCTGGGTGAGGGTGGAGGCAGAGGTCCCTGGGTGTAGGTGGAGGCAGAGGTCCCTGGGTGTGGGTGGAGGCAGAGGTCCCTGGGTGAAGGGTGGAAGCAGAGGTCCCTGGGTGTGGGTGGAGGCGGAGGTCCCTGGGTGTGGGTGGAGGCAGAAGTCCCTGGGTGTGGGTGGAGGCAGAGGTCCCTGGGTGTGGTTGGAGGCGGAAGTCCCTGGATTTGGGTGGAGGCAGAGGTCCCTGGGTGAGGATGGAGGCAGAGATCCCTGGGTGTGGGTGGAGGCAGAGGTCCCTGGGTGTGGGTGAAGGCAGAGGTCCCTTGGTGTAGGTGGAAGCAGAGGTCCCTGGGTGTGAGTGGAGGCAGAGGTCCCTGAGTGTTGGTGGAGGCAGCGGTCCCTGGGTGTGGGTGGAGGGAGTGGGTGGAGGCAGAGGTCCCAGGGTGTGGGTGGAGGCAGAGGTCCCTGGGTGAGGGTGGAGGCAGAGGTCCCTGGGTGTGGGTGGAGGCGGAAGCCCCTGGATTTGGGTGGAGGCAGAGGTCCCTGGGTGAGGATGGAGGCAGAGGTCCCTGGGTGTGGGTGGAGGCAGAGGTCCCTGGGTGTGGGTGGAGGCAGAGGTCCCTTGGTGTAGGTGCAGGCAGAGGTCTCTGGGTGTGGGTGGAGGCAGAGGTCCCTGAGTGTTGGTGGAGGCAGCGGTCCCTGTGTGTGGGTGGAGGCAGAGATCCCTCTGAGTGGGTGGAGGCAGAGGTCCCAGGGTGTGGGTGGAGGCAGAGGTCCCTGGGTGAGGGTGGAGGCAGAGGTCCCTGGGTGTGGGTGGTGGCAGAGGTCCCTAGTTGTGGGTGGAGGCAGAGGTCCCTCGGTGAGGGTGGAGGCAGAGGTACCTGGGTGTGGGTGGTGGCAGAGGTCCATGGGTGTGGGTGGAGGCAGAGGTCCCTGGGTGTGGGTGGAGGCAGAGGTCCCTGGGTGAAGGGTGGAAGCAGAGGTCCCTGGGAGAGGGTGAAGGCAGAGGTACCAAGGTGTGGGTGGAGGCAGAGGTCCCTGAGTGAGGGTGGAGGCAGAGGTCCCTGGGTGTGGGTGGAGACAGAGGTCCCTGGGAGTGGGTGGAGGCAGAGGTCCCAGGGTGTGGGTGGAGGCAGAGGTCCCTGGGTGTGGGTGGAGGCAGAGGTCCCTGGGTGTGGGTTGAGGCAGAGGTCCCTTGGTGTCGGTGAAGGCAGAGGTCCCTGGGTGTGGGTGGAGGCAGAGGTCCCTTGGTGTGGGTGCAGGCAAAGGTCTCTGGGTGTGGATGCAGGCAAATGTCCTAGGGTGTGGGTGGAGGCAAAGGTCCCTGGGTGAAGGGTGGAAGCAGAGGTCCCTGGGTGTAGGTGGAGGCAGAGGTCCCTGGGTGTGGGTGGAGGCAGAGGTCCCTGGGTGAAGGGTGGAAGCAGAGGTCCCTGGGTGTGGGTGGAGGCGGAGGTCCCTGGGTGTGGGTGGAGGCAGAAGTCCCTGGGTGTGGGTGGAGGCGGAAGTCCCTGGATTTGGGTGGAGGCAGAGGTCCCTGAGTGTTGGTGGAGGCAGCGGTCCCTGGGTGTGGGTGGAGGGAGTGGGTGGAGGCAGAGGTCCCAGGGTGTGGGTGGAGGCAGAGGTCCCTGGGTGAGGGAGGAGGCAGAGGTCCCTGGGTGTGGGTGGTGGCAGAGGTCCCTCGTTGTGGGTGGAGGCAGAGGTCCCTGGGTGAGGGTGGAGGCAGAGGTCCTTGGGTGTGGGTGGTGGCAGAGGTCCCTGGGTGTGGGTGGAGGCAGAGGTCCCTGGGTGTGGGTGCAGGCAAAGGTCCCTGGGTGTGGGTGGAGGCAGAGGTCCCTGAGTGTTGGTGGAGGCAGCGGTCCCTGGGTGTGGGTGGAGGCAGAGGTCCCTGGGTGTGGGTGGAGGCAGAGGTCCCTGGGAGTGGGTGGAGGCAGAGGTCCCTGGGTGTGGGTGGAGGCAGAGGTTCCTTGGTGTTGGTGGAGGCAGAGGTCCCCTGGTGTGGGTGGAGGCAGAGGTCCCTGGGTGTGGGTGGAGGCAGAGGTCCCTGGGTGTGGGTGGAGGCAGAGGTCCCTGGGAGTGGGTGGAGGCAGAGGTCCCTGGGTGTGGGTGGAGGCAGAGGTTCCTTGGTGTTGGTGGAGGCAGAGGTCCCCTGGTGTGGGTGGAGGCAGAGGTCCCTGGGTGTGGGTGGAGGCAGAGGTCCCTGGGTGTGGGTGGAGGAAGAGGTCCCTGGGTGTGGGTGGAGGCAGACCATCCAGTGGGCCTCGCCTCAGGAACACGTCCACCTACGCCTACGTCAAAACTAACAACACACTCACACCACAATTGTTTGGTGCGTAAATCATCTTCAAACAATCTCATTGTTTGTACTCTTTTCTTATATACTCATACGCACATATGCTGACGAACTGATGCATAAATATGTAGGCAAATTCATGTTCGTGAGGAGACACAACACTGTGATGACGCACCAGTTGTCCTCACTCCTCGTTTACTGTCACGTCTAACAACAAAACTAGGAAACATCTCAACTCCAACGGGGAGTTTTGTGGGTTTTTATACTCTCCAAATGTTCCATTGACGGACTCAGTAAAGACTGGGAAAATTTTCCTTCCAAGAACTATCGGGTTGAATGGTGAACCCCATTGTGTACACGCCTCTGTGTACACTACCATTGTGTACACACTTCTGTGTACACTACCATAGTGTACACGCCTCTGTGTACACTACCAAAGTGTACACGCCTTTGTGTACACTATCATTGTGCACACGCCTCTGTGTACACTACCATAGTGTACACGCCTATGTGTACACGCCTCTGTGTACACTACCATAGTGTACACGCCCCTGTGTACACTACCATCGTGTACACGCCTCTGTGCACACTACTATTGTGTACACGCCTCTTTGTTCACTACCATTGTGTACACATCCATAGTGTACACACCTCTGTGTACACTTTCATAGTGTACACTACCATTGTGTACACGCCCCTGTGTACACTACCACTGTGTACACGCCTCTGTGTACACTACCATTGTGTACACGCCTCTGTGTTCACTACCATTGTGTTCACGTCCCTGTGTACACTACCATAGTGTACACACCTCTGTCTACATTACCATAGTGTACACGCCTCTGTGTACACTACCATTGTGTACACTACCATTGTGTACACGCCTCTGTGTACACTACCATAGTGTACACGCTCTTGTGTACACTACCATACTGAGTCAAGCTTCTGTGTACTCTACCATAGTGTACACTACCATTGTGTACACGCCTCTGTGTACACTACCATAGTGAGACACGCCTCTGTGTACTCTACCAAAGTGTACAGTATAATAGTGTACACGCCCCTGTGTACTCTACCATTGTGTACACGCCTCTGTGTACACTACCATTGTGTACACTACCATAGTGTACACGCCCCTGTGTACACTACCTTTGTGTACACTACCTTTGTGTACAAACCTCTGTGTACACTACCATTGTATACACGCCTTTGTGTACACTACCATAGTGTACACTACCATTGTGAACAGGCCTCTGTGTACACTACTATTGTGTACACGCCCCTGTGTACACTATTATAGTGTACACGCCTCTGTGTACACTAAAATAGTGTAAACTACCATTGTGTACACTACCATATTGTACACGCCTCTGTGTACACTATCATAGTGTACACACTTCTGTGTACACTACCATTGTGTACACGCCTCTGTGTGCACTGCCATTGTGTACACGCCTCTGTGTACACTACCATTGTGTAACGCCTCTGTGTACACTACTATAGTGTACAAGCCTCTGTGTACACTATCATAGTGTACACACTTCTGAGTACACACGTCTGTGTACACTACGATTGTGTACACGCCACTGTGTGCACAACCATTGTGTACACTACCATTGTGTACACTACCACTGTGTACACGCCTCTGTGTACACTACCATTGTGTACACGCCTCTGTGTACACTACCATTGTGTTCACGTCCCTGTGTACACTACCATAGTGTACACACCTCCGTGTACATTACCATTGTGTACACGCTTCTGTGTACTCTACCATAGTGTATACTACCATTGTGTACACGCCTCTGTGTACACTACCATAGTGAGACACGCCTCTGTGTACTCTACCAAAGTGTACACTATAATATTGTACACGCCCCTGTGTACACTACCATTGTGTACACGCCTCTGTGAACACTACCATTGTGTACACTACCATAGTGTACACGCCCCTGTGTACACTACCTTTGTGTACACACCTCTGTGTACACTACCATAGTGTACACGCCTTTGTGTACACTACCATTGTGTACACTACCTTTGTGTACAAACGTCTGTGTACACTACCATTGTATACACGCCTTTGTGTACACTACCATAGTGTACACTACCATTGTGAACAGGCCTCTGTGTACACTACTATTGTGTACACTACTATTGTGTACACACCCCTGTGTACACTACCATAGTGTACACGCCTCTGTGTACACTACCATAGTGTAAACTACCATTGTGTACACTACCATAGTGTACACGCCTCTGTGTACACTATCATAGTGTATACACTTCTGTGTACACTACCATTGTGTACACGCCTCTGTGTACACTACCATAGTGTACACGCCTCTGTGTGCACTACCATTGTGTACACGCCTCTGTGTACACAACCATTGTGTACACTACCATTGTGTACACTACCATTGTGTACACGCCTCTGTGTACACTTCCATTGTGTACATGCCTCTGTGTACACTACAATTGTGTACACATCTCTGTGTACACTACTATAGTGTACACGCCTCTGTGTACACTACGATTGTGTACACGCCTCTGTGTACACTACCATTATGTACACGCCTCTGTGTACACTACCATAGTGTACACTACCATTGTGTAAACTACCATAGTGTACACTACCATTGTGTACACGCCTCTGTGTACACTGCCATAGTGTACACGCCTCTGTGTACACTTCCATTGTGTACATGCCTCTGTGTACACTACAATTGTGTACACATCTCTGTGTACACTACTATAGTGTACACGCCTCTGTGTACACTACGATTGTGTATACGCCTCTGTGTACACTACCATTATGTACACGCCTCTGTGTACACTACCATAGTGTACACTACCATTGTGTACACAACCATAGTGTACACGCCTCTGTGTACACTTCCATTGTGTACATGCCTCTGTGTACACTACAATTGTGTACACATCTCTGTGTACACTACCATTGTGTACCCGCCTCTGTGTACACTACCATTGTGTACACAACCATAGTGTACACACTATGTGTACACACTATGTTTACACTTCCATAGTGTAAACTACCATTGTGTACACTACCATAGTGTACAATACCATAGTGTACACTACCATTGTGTACTCGCCTCTGTGTACGCGACCATTGTGTACACTACCAAAGTGTACACACCTCTGTGTACACTTTTATAGTGTACACTACCATTGTGTACACGCCATTGTGTACACTACCACTGTGTTCACGCGTCTGTGTACATTACCATTGTGTACACTTCTCTGTGTACACTACCATTGTGTTCACGTCCCTGTGTAAACTACCATAGTGTACACACCTCTGTGTACATTTCCACAGTGTACACGCCTCTGTGTACACTACCATTGCGTACACGCCTCTGTGTACACTATTATTGTGTACACTACCATTGTGTACACGCCCCTGTGTACACTACCATAGTGTACACGCCTCTGTGTATACACTACCATTGTGTACACTCCAATAGTGTACAAGCCTCCGTGTACACTATCAGAGTGTACACGCTTCTGTGTACACACCTCTGTGTACACTACGATTGTGTACATGCCTCTGTGCACACAACCATTATGTAGACTACCATTGTGTACACTACCATTGTGTACACGCCTCTGTGTACACTACCATTGTGTACACTACAATAGTGTACACTACCATTGTGTACACGCCTCTGTGTACACTACTATTCTGTACACACCTCTGTGTACACTACCATTGTGTACACTACCATTGTGTACACGCCTCTGTGTACACTACCATGGTGTACACTACCATTGTGTACACGCCTCTGTGTACACTACCATAGTGTACACACCTCTCTGTACACTACCATTGTGTGCACACTTCTGTGTACACTACCATAGTGTAAACGCCTCTGTGTACACTTCCATTGTGTACATGCCTCTGTGTACACTGCAATTGAGTACACATCTCTGTGTACACTACTATAGTGTACACGCCTCTGTGTACACTACGATTGTGTACACGCCTCTGTGTACACTACTATAGTGTACACTACTATTGTGTACACGCCTTTGTGTACACTACCATAGTGTACACGCCTCTGTGTGCACTTCCATTGTGTACATGCCTCTGTGTACACTACAATTGTGTACACATCTCTGTGTACACTACCATTGTGTACACGCCTCTGTGTTCACTACCATTGTGTACACAACCATAGTGTACACACTATGTGTACACTTTCATAGTGTACACTACCATAGTGTACAATACCATAGTGTACACGACCATTGTGTACACTACCAAAGTGTACACACCTCTGTGTACACTTTCATAGTGTACACACCTCTGTGTACACTTTCATAGTGTACACTACCATTGTGTACACACCGTTGTGTACACTATCACTGTGCACACGCCTCTGTGTACACTACCATTGTGTGTACGCCTCTGTGTACACTACCATTGTGTTCACCACCATAGTGTACACACCTCTGTGTACATTTCCACAGTGTACACGCCTCTGTGTACACTACCATAGTGTACACGCCCCTGTGTACACTACCATACAGAGTCTCGTCTCTGTGTACACTACCATAGTGTACACTACCATTGTGTACACGCCTCTGTGTACACTACCTTAGTGTTTACTAGTTGTGTTTTTGCGGGGGTTGAGCTTTGCTCTTTCGGCCCGCCTCTCAACTGTCAATCAACTGTTTACTAACTACTTTTTTTTTTTTTTTTTTTTTTTTTTTTTTTTTTTTTTTCCCACACACCACACACGCACCCCAGGAAGCAGCCCGTGACAGCTGACTAACTCCCAGGTACCTATTTACTGCTAGGTAACAGGGGCACTTAGGGTGAAAGAAACTTTGCCCATTTGTTTCTGCCTCGTGCGGGAATCGAACCCGCGCCACAGAATTACGAACCCTGCGCGCTATCCACCAGGCTACGAGGCCCCTTAGAGGACATGCCTCTGTGTACACTACCATTGTGAACACGCCCTGTGTACACTACCATAGTGAGACACGTCTCTGTGTTCTCTACCATTGTAAACACTATAACAGTGTACCCGCACCTGTGTACTCTACCATTGTGTACACTCCTCTGTGTACACTACCATAGTGTACACGCCTCTGTGTACACTACCATTGTGTTCACTACCATAGTGTACACGCGCCTGTGTACACTACCTTTGTGTACACACCTCTGTGTACACTACCATAGTGTACACGCCTTTGTGTACACTACAATTGTGTACACGCCCCTGTGTACACTACCTTTGTGTACACACCTCTGTGTACACTACCATTGTATACACGCCTTTGTGTACACTACCATTGTGAACAAGGCTCTGTGTACACTACCATCAAGTACACTACCATTGTGAACAGGCCTCTGTGTACACTACCATTGTGTACACGCCTCTGTGTACACTATTATTGTGTACACTACCATTGTGTACACGCCCCTGTGTACACTACCATAGTGTACACGCCTCTGTGTACACTACCATAGTGTACACTACCATTGTGTACACTACCATAGTGTACACGCCTCTGTGTACACTATCATAGTGTACGCACTTCTGTGTACACTACCATTGTGTACACGCCTCTGTGTACACTACCATTGTGTACACGACTCTGTGTACACTACTATTGTGTACACGCCTCTGTGTACACTACTATAGTGTACACGCCTCTGTGTACACTATCATAGTGTACACACTTCTATGTACACACCTCTGTGTACACTACCATTGTGTACACTGCCATTGTGTACATGCCTCTGTGTACACTACAATTGTGTACACATCACTGTGTACACTACCATTGTGTACACGCCTCTGTGTTCACTACCATTGTGTACACAACCATAGTGTACACACTATGTGTACACTTTCATAGTGTACACTACCATTGTGTACACTACCATAGTGTACAATACCATAGTGTACACTACCATAGTGTACACTACTATTGTGTACACGCCTCTGCGTACACGACCATTGTGTACACTACCATAGTGTGCACACCTCTGTGTACACTTTCATAGTGTACACTACCATTGTGTACACGCCGCTGTGTACACTACCTCTGTGTACACGCCTCTGTGTACACTACCATTGTGTACACGCCTCTGTGTACACTACCTTAGTGGACACGCCTCTGTGTACACTACCATTGTGAACACGCCATGTGTACACTACCATAGTGAGACACGTCTCTGTGTACTCTAACATTGTATACACGCCTCTGTGTACACTACCATAGTGTACACGCCCCTGTGTACACTACCTTTGTGTACACACCTTTGTGTACACTACCATAGTGTACACGCCTTTGTGTACACAACAATTGTATACACGCCCCTGTGTACACTACCTTTGTGTACACACGTCTGTGTACACTACCATTGTGTACACGCCTTTGTGTACACTACCATTGTGAACAAGCCTCTGTGTACACTACCATCAAGTACACTACTATTGTGAACAGGCCTCTGTGTACACTACCATTGTGTACACGCCTCCGTGTACACTATTATTGTGTACACTACCATTGTGTACACGCCCCTGTGAACACTACCATAGTGTACACGCCTCTGTGTACACTACCATAGTGAACACTACCATTGTGTACACTACCATAGTGTACACTACCATTGTGTACACTACCATTGCGTACACGCCTCTGTGTACACTACCATTGTGTACACTACCATTGTGTACACGCCTCTGTGTACACTACCATTGTGTACACGCCTCTGTGTACACTACCATTGTGTACACTACCATAGTGTACACTACCATTGTGTACACTACCATTGTGTACACGCCTCTGTGTACACTACCATTGTGTACACTACCATTCTGTACACACCTCTGTGTACACTACCATTGAGTACACTACCATTGTATACACGTCTCTGTGTACACTACTATAGTGTACACTACCATTGTGTACACGCCTCTGTGTACACTACCATAGTGTACACACCTCTCTGTACACTACCATTGTGTACACACCTCTGTGTACACTACCATAGTGTACACGCCTCTGTGTACACTTCCATTGTGTATATGCCTCTGTGTACACTACAATTGTGTACACATCTCTGTGTACACTACTATAGTGTACACGCCTCTGTGTACATTTCGATTGTGTTCACGCCTCTGTGTACACTACCTTTGTGTACACGCCTCTGTGTATCACTACCATAGTGTACACTAAATTGTGTACACGCCTCTGTGTACACTTCCATTGGTACATGCCTCTGTGTACACTACAATAGTGTACACATCTCTGTGTACACTACCATTGTGTACACGCCTCTGTGTACACTACGATTGTGTACACATCTCTTTGTACACTACCATTGTGTACACGCCTCTGTGTACACTACCATAGTGTACACACCTCTGTGTACACTACCATTGTGTACACACCTCTGTGTACACTACCATAGTGTACACGCCTCTGTGTACACTACCTTAGTGTACACACCTTTGTGTACACTACCATTGTGTACACGCCTCTGTGTACACTACCATTGTGTACACGCCTCTGTGTACACTACCATTGTGTACACACCTCTGTGTACACTACCATAGTGTACACGCCTCTGTGTACAATACCATTGTGTACACGCCTCTGTGTACACTACCATTGTGTACACGTCTCTGTGTACACTACCATAGTGTACACGCCTCTGTTCACTACTATTATGTACACTACCATTGTGTCCACGCCCTTGTGTACACTACCATTGTGTACACGCCCCTGTGTACACTACTGTTGTGTACACGCCTCTGTGTACACTACCATCGTGTACACGTCACTGTGTACACTACCATTGTGTATACGCCTCTGTGTACACTACTATTGTGTACACGCCTCTTTGTACACTACTATAGTGTACACGCCTCTGTGTACACTATCATAGTGTACACACTTCTGTGTACACACCTCTGTGTACATTACCATTGTGTACACGCCTCTGTGTACACTACAATTGTGTACACATCTCTGTGTACACTACCATTGTGTACACGCCTCTGTGTTCACTACCATTGTGTACACAACCATAGTGTACACACTATGTGTACACTTTCATAGTGTACACTACCATTGTGTACACTACCATAGTGTACAATACCATAGTGTACACTACCATAGTGTACACTACTATTGTGTACACGCCTCTGTGTACACGACCATTGTGTACACTACCAAAGTGTTAACACCTCTGTGTACACTTTCATAGTGTACACTACCATTGTGTACACGCCGCTGTGTACACTACCACTGTGAACACGCCTCTGTGTACACTACTATTGTGTACACGCCTCTGTGTACACTACCTTAGTGGACACGCCTCTGTGTACACTACCATTGTGAACACGCCATGTGTACACTACCATAGTGAGACACGTCTCTGTGTACTCTACCATTGTATACACTATAACAGTGTACACGCCCCTGTGTTCTCTACCATTGTGTACACGCCTCTGTGTACACTACCATTGTGTACACTACCATAGTGTACACGCCCCTGTGTACACTACCTTTGTGTACACACCTCTGTGTACACTACCATAGTGTACACGCCTTTGTGTACACTACAATTGTATACACGCCCCTGTGTACACTACCTTTGTGTACACACCTCTGTGTACACTGCCATTGTATACACGCCTTTGTGTACACTACCATTGTGAACAAGCCTCTGTGTACACTACCATCAAGTACACTACCATTGTGAACAGGCCTCTGTGTACACTACCATTGTGTACAGGCCTCGGTGTACACTATTATTGTGTACACTACCATTGTGTACACGCCCCTGTGTACACTACCATAGTGTACACGCCTGTGTCCACTACCATAGTGTACACAACCATTGTGTACACTACCATAGTGTACACGCCTCTGTGTACACTATCATAGTGTACGCACTTCTGTGTACACTACCATTGTGTACACGCCTCTGTGTACACTACCATAGTGTACACGCCTCTGTGTACACTACTATTGTGTACACGCCTCTGTGTACACTACTATAGTGTACACGCCTCTGTGTACACTATCATAGTGTACACATTTCTGTGTACACACCTCTGTGTACACTAGCATTGTGTACACGCCTCTGTGTACACTGCCATTGTGTACACGCCTCTGTGTACACTACCATTGTGTACACGCCTCTGTGTACACTACCATTGTGTACACTACCATAGTGTACACTACCATTGTGTACACTACCATAGTGTACACTACCATTGTGTACACTACCATTGTGTACACGCCTCTGTGTACACTACCATTGTGTACACGCCTCTGTGTACACTACCATTGTGTACACTACCATAGTGTACACTACCATTGTGTACACTACCATTGTGTACACGCCTCTGTGTACACTACCATTGTGTACACTACCATTCTGTACACACCTCTGTGTACACTACCACTGTGTACACTACCATTGTATACACGTCTCTGTGTATACTACTATAGTGTACACTACCATTGTGTACACGCCTCTGTGTACACTACCATAGTGTGCACGCCTCTGTGGACACTTCCATTGTGTATATGCCTCTGTGTACACTACAATTGTGTACACATCTCTGTGTACACTACTATAGTGTACACGCCTCTGTGTACACTACGATTGTGTACACGCCTCTGTGTACACTACCTTTGTGTACACGCCTCTGTGTATCACTACCTTAGTGTACACTACCATTGTGTACACGCCTCTGTGTACACTACCATTGGTACATGCCTCTGTGTACACTACAATTGTGTACACATCTCTGTGTACACTACCATTGTGTACACGCCTCTGTGTACACTACGATTGTGTACACATTTCTTTGTTCACTACCATTGTGTACACGCCTCTGTGTACACTACCATAGTGTACGCAACCATTGTGTACACGCCTCTGTGTACACTACGATTGTGTACACGCCTCTGTGTACACTACCATTGTGTACACGCCTCTGTGTACACTACCATAGTGTACGCAACCATTGTGTACACGCCTCTGTGTACACTACGATTGTGTACACGCCTCTGTGTACACTACCATTGGTACATGCCTCTGTGTAAACTACAATTGTGTACACATCTCTGTGTACACTACCATTGTGTACACGCCTCTGTGTACACTACGATTGTGTACACATTTCTTTGTTCACTACCATTGTGTACACGCCTCTGTGTACACTACCATAGTGTACGCAACCATTGTGTACACGCCTCTGTGTACACTACCATTGTGTACACACCTCTGTGTACACTACCATAGTGTACACGCCTCTGTGTACGCTACCATAGTGTACACATCTTTGTGTACACTACCATTGTGTACACGCCTCTGTGTACACTACCGTTGTGTACACGCCTCTGTGTACACTACCATTGTGTACACACCTCTGTGTACACTACCATAGTGTACACGCCTCTGTGTACACTACCATTGTGTACACGCCTCTGTGTACACTACCATTGTGTACACGTCTCTGTGTACACTTCCATAGTGTACACGCCTCTGTTCACTACTATTCTGTACACTACCATTGTGTCCACGCCCCTGTGTACACTACCATTGTGTACACGCCTCTGTGTACACTACCATCGTGTACACGTCACTGTGTACAATACCATTGTGTATACGCCCCTGTACACTACCATCGTGTACACGTCTCTGTGTACACTACCATTGTCTACACGCCTCTGTTTGCACTACAATAGTGTACACACCTCTGTGTACACTACAATAGTGTACACACCTCTGTGTACACGCCTCTGTGTATGCTACCATTATGTAAACTACCATTATGTACTCGCCTCTGTGTACACTATTATTGTGTACACTACCATTGTGTACACGCCCCTGTGTACACTACCATAGTTTACATGCCTGTGTCCACTACCATAGTGTACACAACCATTGTGTACACTACCATAGTGTACACGCCTCTGTGTACACTACCATAGTGTACACGCCTCTGTGTACACTACTATTGTGTACACGCCTCTGTGTTCACTACTATAGTGTACACGCCTCTGTGTACACTATCATAGTGTACACACTTCTGTGTACACACCTCTGTGTACACTACCATTGTGTACACGCCTCTGTGTACACTACCATTGTGTACACGCCTCTGTGTACACTACCATTGTGTACACGCCTCTGTGTACACTACCATTGTGTACACTACCTTAGTGTACACTACCATTGTGTACACTACCATAGTGTACACTACCATTGTGTACACTACCATTGTGTACACGCCTCTGTGTACACGCCTCTGTGTACACTACCATTGTGTACACTACCATAGTGTACACTACCATTGTGTACACTACCATTGTGTACACGCCTCTGTGTTCACTACCATTGTGTACACTACCATTCTGTACACACCTCTGTGTACACTACCATTGTGTACACTACCATTGTATACACGTCTATGTGTATACTACTTTAGTGTACACTACCATTGTGTACACTCCTGTGTACACTACCATAGTGTGCACGCCTCTGTGGACACTTCCATTGTGTATATGCCTCTGTGTACACTACAATTGTGTACACATCTCTGTGTACACTACTATAGTGTACACGCCTCTGTGTACACGCCTCTGTGTACACTACCTTTGTGTACACGCCTCTGTGTATCACTACCATAGTGTACACTACCATTGTGTACACGCCTCTGTGTACACTTCCATTGGTACATGCCTCTGTGTACACTACAATTGTGTACACATCTCTGTGTACAATACAATTGTGTACACATCTCTGTGTACACTACCATTGTGTACACGCCTCTGTGTACACTACGATTGTGTACACATCTCTTTGTACACTACCATTGTGTACACGCCTCTGTGTACACTACCATAGTGTACGCAACCATTGTGTACACGCCTCTGTGTACACTACGATTGTGTACACGCCTCTGTGTACACTACCATTGTGTACACGCCTCTGTGTACACTACCATAGTGTACACACCTCTGTGTACACTACCATTGTGTACACACCTCTGTGTACACTACCATAGTGTACACGCCTCTGTGTACGCTACCATAGTGTACACACCTTTGTGTACACTACCATTGTGTACACGCCTCTGTGTACACTACCGTTGTGTACACGCCTCTGTGTACACTATGATTGTGTACACACCTCTGTGTACACTACCATAGTGTACACGCCTCTGTGTACACTACCATTGTGTACACGCCTCTGTGTACACTACCATTGTGTACACGTCTCTGTGTACACTTCCATAGTGTACACGCCTCTGTTCACTACTATTCTGTACACTACCATTGTGTCCACGCCCCTGTGTACACTACCATTGTGTACACGCCTCTGTGTACACTACCATCGTGTACACGTCACTGTGTACAATACCATTGTGTATACGCCCCTGTACACTACCATCGTGTACACGTCTCTGTGTACACTACCATTGTGTACACGCCTCTGTGTGCACTACAATAGTGTACACACCTCTGTGTACACTACAATAGTGTACACACCTCTGTGTACACGCCTCTGTGTATGCTACCATTATGTAAACTACCATTATGTACACGTCTCTGTGTACACTACCATTGTGTACACTACCATTGTGTACACGCCTCTGTGTACACTACCATTGCGTACACACCTGTGTACAGTACCGAGGTCGAGGGAGGGGGAAGACACCTTGTGCGCGCTCCGTTAAAATCGTGACATTAACCGGGACTACTCAGGACTACTCTCAGGACTGCTGCCGTGGATTACTGATTACAGACATAACAAAGTGCATAGTGACTCGCCGCTGGAAAGTAGAAAACAGTCATCAAACAATAGAACTTTGTGTTAAATAGAGAATAAACGGGAGACCACGTGTGAGCCAGTGCACGAGGCTTTGTGTACATGCGTGTATGAAGAAAAAATATAGTGAACGGTGATTCGTGGAACAGTGAAGTGGAACGGGTATCACAACAACATATAAGTTGGAAGTGAAGGAAAATCGTGCATAGAATATTATAAATATAGAATACTAGAAATATAGAATAGTGGCAAGAGGCGGCATCAGTGGTTATAAATCGGGTAACTGGAAACTGGTGACATCAACCTGGGCCACAAGAGGTCACCTGTACCGACCTGGGACCAGCTTCGCTACCCTACGCTAAGTACCTGCCATAAAGTTTGAACAAAATAACATCCATAATATTACAAATATACGGTATACATATAATATTATAAATATTAAACATATAAATATATACATATAATTTTATAAAGAGTTAAAAGGACTGACATCAACATGTGATCCATACAGTGAACCACAAATACAATACATTACATCAGACAATGGAGAGGTGTGGCGAGTGTTCGGGAGAACTGGGAAAACGTAATGTAGGTGTAACGTGCTGCATCTGTAACATAAGATTTCACCTGGGCTGTACAGAATTATCTCCAGGATACACAAAAAGGCAAGGAATTTACTTGGTTTGCAAAGATGACAGATTAATGTTAAAGAACATAACTAAACTGATGAAAAACATTCCCGAGTCACAGAGATTATCATTCACAGACAAGCTACCAGTGATATATGCGGACTGGGAAAAGACAACATTTGATAACGATCGACGACCGCCTGGTCGACGACCGGGCCGGCGGGACGCTAAGCCCCGGAAGCACCTCAAGGTAAGGTAACCACTAACACGATAACATTATCTATATTTGCAAACATCCAGGGTATAAAAACACGCAAATCCAACAAAGTTCACTTTATAGATGGTCTCCTTCATGAGGCAAATGTAGTGTTTGCAGCCCTAACAGAAACCCACACAAAGGACTACCATGATGGTGAAATATGGTTCTCAGAGTACAATCTTTTCAGATGTGATAGGAAACACCGGCTTCAGGGTGGGGTCAGCCTCTACATCAAAGACACACTCATCTGTACTGAGCTGCTAAACACCTCAAATGATATGGTGGAAGTGCTGATAATCAAAATAGAGATTCTAAATGTAGTTATTGTCCTTGTATATAAGTCACCGGAGGCAAACCCTAAGCAGTTTAAAGACCAACTAATGAAAATAGAACACTGCTTGGAAAACCTCACAAATCCAGCTCCGAACATCATCCTGCTTGGGGACTTCAACCTATGGCACCTGAAATGGAAGCACCTGGCTAATACAGTAATATCAGAAAGAATACCAGGAAGTAGCCTAAATGAACAGGCACGTGCAAATGACCTGCTAAGGATGTGCGACAGGTTTGCCTTAAACCAGCAAATAGTAGAACCAACTAGGAAGGAGAACACGCTGGACCTCATTTTCACTAATAATGATGAATTGATCAGGAACATAATGATTACAAACACCTGTTACTCAGATCACAACTTAATTGAAGTTATGACAACCATGGGGAGTAGACCTTCAAAACCAGTCCAGATTCCTGGTGGAGGAGATTTCAGCAAATTCAACTTCAATAATAAACAGATAAACTGGGAGCAAATAAACCAGGACTTCACAGAAATAAACTGTGAAGAACAGCTAGAAAAAGCAAACCTGAACCAGTGCCTGGAAAAAAATAAGCTCAGTAGCACTAGAAATATGTTCAAACCGCATACCCCTAAGAAAAAAAGAGGAAGAGATGCAGATTGGAACGGGAACGTCGTTCCTTATATAGGCGAAGAAAACGAATCGTGGAACAACTTGAGAGTCGCACCCAATCTCAAGAACGGCGAAGAAGGTTTGGTAGAGAAATAGAAACAATTGAACGGAAGCTACAAGAATCATACAAAACCCAGGAGAGGCAAAGAGAGCAAAAGGCCATCAGTGAAATAGAGAGAAATCCGAAATATTTTTTCTCCTATGCAAAATCAAGATCAAAAACCACATCTAGTATCGGGCCCCTGCGAAAGGGAGATGGAACTTTCACCGATGACAACAAAGAAATGAGCGAGCTACTGAGGAAGCAGTACGACTCTGTTTTCAGTGAGCTATTAAACACACTAAAGATTGATAACCCAAATGAATTTTTCATGGATATGATACCAACATCAAATCATATATCAGATGTCACCCAATCCACACTGGATTTTGAAGAAGCCATAAACAGTATGCCTATGCACTCTGCACCAGGCCCGGATTCTTGGAACTCCATATTCATCAAGAACTGTAAAAAACCACTATCGCAGGCCCTCCACATTCTGTGGAGATAAAGCCTAGATACTGGCGTTATTCCTGATATACGAAAAACAGCAGAGATAGCACCACTTAATAAAGGAGGAAATAAGGCAGAGGCAAAAAATTACAGACCGATAGCGCTAACATCGTACATCATAAAAAATTTTGAGAGAGTGCTAAGAAGTAAGATCACAAAATACATGGAATCACAGCATCTCCATAACCCCGGACAACATGGTTTCAGAACAGGGCGCTCTTGCCTGTCACAGTTGCTGGACCACTATTATATGGCATTAGATGCTATGGAAGACAAACAAAACGCTGATGTAATTTACACAGATTTCGCAAAAGCTTTTGATAAATGTGACCATGGTGTTATTGCACATAAAATGCGTTCAAACGGAATTACCGGAAAATAGGCAGATGGATCTACAATTTCCTGACCAACAGAACCCAATGTGTAATAGTCAACAAAATAAAATCCAGCCCATCAACCGTGAAGAGCTCAGTCCCCCAGGGTACTGTGCTTGCTCCAGTACTTTTTCTCATCCTCATATCAGACATAGACAAGAACACAACCTATAGCACTGTATCATCCTTTGCAGATGACATTAGGCTCTTCATGAGAGTAGGCAACTGTTACGGACCCGAGCCCAACGTCCGAGCACGGAGCAGTGACGACCGCGCCATCTGTGGGTCAGCTCCCGAAACCCCCTCCAAATGGACGACGACACCTGGTGAGGACACGGTGTACTGGCCACAAGGGCTAGTTTCTACTCCTGATTAGCTCATAACACAGCCGCTACTGACCTCTGGTGAGGTGAAGCTTAGACAGCAACGCCATCTATGGAGTGGATACGTCGGGCGTTTGTGTCTAAGCCAGTAAGTGAGGTGCTTTTGTGTGTCCCTGTTACTGATGACGTGTCTGATTACAGAGTTGACCTGGGACTGCTGTGATGGAAGTTGAGTCAGTCTACCCAAGGCAGCCGTCTCGTCACCAAGTGTTTGCTGCAGCAGCTGTGAGTCGCCCCCCGGATGAACACTGTGGTGTTACCCTGCCTGTGAAGCGGCAGTTGAAGGATTGTCATACCCGGGACTGACTGGTGGAGACGCTTAACCACTGGGGTGTTGTGGAAAGGAGAGTGATCTGTGGTATCACACGAGGCTCCTGACTAGGGCGCGACCCTAGTATCGCTCGTGGAGTGGCCTAACCAGCGTCGCTGATTTGGAACCTGCCAGCTATCTGCTGGACTTGTGGTTGACGGCCTCCACGACGGTGCCCCCAGTGGAATTGTGTTTTGGCTGGCCTGTGGCCGGGGTAGACTCAAGATTCTCGAAGGATTCGTCGTGAGGCCATGAGAGCACCAAGAGCTTGGCACCGTGAATGTCCAGGGTCTTCAGAGGAAGACTACATCGTGTATTATAGTGTTTATACCCCCCCCCCCCCGTGTAATCTTCTTATATATATTTATTGGTGAAGGTGTTAATTATATTATTAAGTTTTTGACTTTATTTCCCTTCCCCTTTTTATTTACTTGCGTTACGGATCTCATCCCTTGAAAGCCACTACTGGCTTGGGGCCGGATACCCTTCCTCTAACAACATCAGAGTAAGAACCCGGTTGCGACCCGAGAGGGCCGTAACATAATTGGCATCCCCAGCAGGATCCGACCCCTTGTCAAGTATGTTTGACAGGGGTGGTGAAGTGGCGTAATCCCTGTAAATAATTCCCCCTGTGTGTGACGATTAGGAAGTTATACGTCCTGTGCGGTGCTCAATGATTCAGTGCAATATTGTAGAGCAAAGTGCTCGCTGTGATTAAGTGCAATATTGTGTAGTGCGGTGCTCAGTGATTCAGTGCAATATTGTGTTGCGCGGTGCCCGGTGATTACGTGCAATATTGGCAAGTGAGGCGCCAGGTGCAATAAAGTGCAATATTGACGTAGAACAGTACTCGGTGCGTTAAGTGCTAAAGTGAAGCGGTGTGTTAAGTGCTAAGTGTTCCATCTGTGACAATGGCAGAAAAAGCTACCATCGATGATCTGGACGATGTTCAGGCTTTTCTGAACAGAGAGGACTGTCTTGCCAGATTAAAATATCTGAGCAAACAGGAACTTGTACTAGTGAGCGCCTACCTGGAGATAAAGATACGTGCCAGTGATTCCCGTGTGGAGATCTTGTCCAAGGTTCACCGGCATTTGAAGGCCGAAGAAAAAGTCCCCCAGGGTACTGTGTTTGCTCCAGTACTTTTTCTCATCCTCATATCAGACATAGACAAGAACACAACCTATAGCACTGTATCATCCTTTGCAGATGACATTAGGCTCTTCATGAGAGTAGGCAACATAAAGGACACGGCAAACCTCCAGTCAGATGTAGATCGGGTCTTTCTATGGGCTACAGAAAAAAAAATGGTGTTTAACGAAGATAAGTTCCACCTCATGCACTATGGAAAAAATGAAAATATAAAAACGGAAAACACGTACAAAACTCAGGCAAGTCATAACATAGAACGAAAAGGCAATGTAAAGGATCTGGGTGTACTCATGTCGGAAGACCTTACCTTTAAAGAACACAATAAAGTAGCCGTCACAACTGCAAGAAAAATGACAGGTTGGATAACAAGAACTTTTCATACTAGAGATGCTATACCGATGATGATACTTTTCAAAACGCTTGTGCTCTCTAGAGTGGAGTACTGCTGCATAATGACAGCCCCTTTCAAAGCTGGAGAAATTGTTGACCTGGAGAGCGTGCAGAGATCCTTTACTGCTAGAATCTACTGAGTAAAACATCTAAACTATTGGGACCGACTAAAGAGCCTAAATCTGTACTCCCTTGAGCCCAGGCGGGAGAGATACATAATAATTTACACGTGGAAAATATTAGAGGGGCTGGTCCCAAACCTGCACACAGAAATAACATCACATGAGACCAGAAGACATGGCAGGATGTGCAGAATACCCCCGTTGAAAAGCAGAGGTGCAACAGGTACTCTGAGAGAGAACTCTATCAACATCAGAGGCTCGAGACTGTTCAACACGCTTCCACTACACATAAGGGGCATAACTGGCCGACCCCTCACAGTGTTCAAGAGAGTACTGGATAAGCACCTCCAAAGGATACCTGATCAACCAGGCTGTGACTCATACGTCAGGCTGCGAGCAGCTGCGTCCAACAGCCTGGTTGATCAGTCCGGCAACCAGGAGGCCTGGTCGACGACGCTAAGTCCCGGAAGCACCTCAAGGTAAGGTAACCATTGTGTACACGCCTCTGTGTACACTACCATTGTGTACACACCTCTGTGTACATTACCATAGTGCCTCTGTGTACACTACCATTGTGTACACTGCCATAGTGTAGACGCCTCTGTGTACACTACCATTGTGTACACGCCTCTGTGTATACTACCATTATGTACACGCCTCTGTGTACACTACCATTGTGTACACTGCCATAGTGTAGACGCCTCTGTGTACACTACCATTGTGTACGCGCCTCTGTGTACAATACCATTGTGTACACGCGTCTGTGTACACTACCATAGTGTACGCTACCATTGTGTACACTACCATTGTGTACACGCCTCTGTGTACACTACCATAGTGTACGCTACCATTGTGTACACGCCTCTGTGTACACTACCATTGTGTACACTACCATAGTGTACACGCCTCTGAGTACACTACCATTGTGTACACTGCCATAGTGTAGACGCCTCTGTGTACACTACCATTGTGTACACTACCATCGTGTACACGCCTCTATGTACACTACCATAGTGTACACGCCTCTGTGTACACTACCATAGCGTACACTACCATTGTGTGCACTACCATATTGTACACGCCTCTGTGTACACTACCATTGTGTGCACTACCATATTGTACACGCTTCTGTGTACACTATCATTGTGTACTCGCCTAATTGTGCTTGCGGGGGTTGAGCTCTGGCTCTTTGGTCCCGCCTCTCAACCGTCAATCAACTGGTGTACAGGTTCCTGAGCCTATAGGGCTCTATCATATCTACACTTGAAACTGTGTATGGAGTCAGCCTCCACCACATCACTTCCTAATGCACTACATTTGTCATCCACTCTGACACTAAAAAAAAGTTCTTTCTAATGTCTCTGTTGCTCATTTGAGCACTCATTTTCCACCTGTGTCCCCTAGTGCGTGTGCCCCTTGTGTTAAATAGCCTGTCTTTATCTACCTTATCAACTCCTTTGAGAATCTTGAATGTAGTGATCATGTCCCCCCTAACTCTTCTGTCTTTCAGCTAAGTGAGGTTAAATTCCCGTAGCCTCTCCTCGTAGCTCATACCTCTCAGCTCGGGTACTAGTCTGGTGGCAAACCTTTGAGTTTTTTCCAGTTTAGTCTTATCCTTGACTAGATATGCCCCCTCCCCATCCGGCCCGTTGGCGTCGTGAGGGGGCTTGGTGGACGGCTGCCGGAGTGTGATGCTCCGTTGGGCAGTCCTCTGTCCTTTTCTGGCCTTGCACTCCTGCTGCTGTCTTCTCCAATTGTGTCGTATCGCTTTTCCTTTTCCTTATGTTTCGTTTTTCTCCCCCCTCTTCTCCTATCTGCTTGTCGTTTCCTGCCGACCTTTTGCTTGTTTTGGATTATTTCTTTGGACTTCTTCTATTTTGACGCCCGGTTGCTTGAGGAGGCATACTCTTGCACCCGTAGAACTGTAGTACCCAACGTCTCGAGCGAGGGGAACCTTTTATTGTCAATCCCCCTTTCGTCGCTGAACCCGATCTCGACGGACTGATGGTTCTTAAGGTGGCGTTTGTGGGGCGTATACTCACGACGCACCCCTAGGGGGCCCCGGCATGATCGGCGATAGCTTCCTGTTGGGTGTCCTGCCTCTAATTGTGGCTCCATGGTGGGTATGGGGGCACATTCGTGGATGAATTTGTCACTTTTCGTCTCTATGTCGTTGAATGTTTCCGTTGTACCCTCTCAGGCTCGTGGGGTGGGCGACCAAGCCCCCGAGTCGGCCTGTATTGGAAGACCAGGCTCTGTAGCTCCCGCTGCGTTGGGCCCCGACCTTGCTCCTCCTTTGACCGTCCTGACTTCTTTCCCCAGCTCCCCTCCCTCCTCTGTGGTTGGGTCGAGCCTCCAGCCCCCGGTGGTGACCACTTCGTCCCCTGGTGTGGCTAAGTCTTTCGTTGTGACTACTGCACCTTTTGACCCCTCTCTCTCTTGGGGTTCTCAACGCCGTTTGCGCCCCAACCGCACTCGCTCGATTCCTTCCCGTGCTGCTGCGTATCAGGCCTTGTTTGGTCCTGCTTCATGGGCCAAATACTTTGATCTCCTCCCTCTTGATTCTGCGCCTCCTGACGATTTCTCCCTCCATCGGCATCTTGTAGATTCCGTGGATGCGTCTGTTACTTTCAACCCCACTCCTCTCGGTACACGTGTCGTTGCTGCTCCTTCTCAGGATGCGGCTTCCCGCTTGGCTGCCTTATCTTGCCTTGGCGAGATCCCTGTTCGGGTCTCCAAGAACGTTCAGATGAATGCCAGTGTTGGCACTATTCTCCTCCCACCCCATGTTGCAACCGGTGTTCGGAATCTGCAGGATTGCCACGATGATATTCGGCATATCCTTGATGCCCAAGGCCATTCTGTCCTCCAGGTTGACTCGTTTACTCGTCCCCCTCGTGGTCGTCGCCGTCAACCCCTTCGCGTTGTGAAGATCACCTTTGATGGTAGGACCCTTCCATCCTCTGTCATTCTTGCTGGTGCTAGGTGCTCTGTCCAGGAGTATATTCCTTCTCCTCGACTTTGTAACAAGTGCTGGAGGTTTGGGCATGGTGCCCTCCGCTGCTCTGGGACTGTCTCTCTCTGTCCTTTGTGTGGGAGCGAAGGTCACTCAAAGTCGGAGTGCTCTTCTCCCCAGGCTCGTTGCCTCAACTGCGGTGAGGCCCATCCTACCTTCTCCCATGCGTGTGTCCATTACAAGCTTGAGGCAGCCGTCCTCAACTTGAAGCACCGGGAGCGTTTATCTTTTCCTGAGGCGAGACGCCAGGTTCGCTGGCTCCCGCCTTTTGCTAATATCTCTTATGCTCGCGTGTTGCGCTCTTCCTCTCCTCGTCCTTCCCGCCTTCCTCAGACTCACAACCGTTTCCGGGCCTTGGACCCTGATGCGCCCACTGCCCCCTCCTTTGTTCCTTTGGGTTCTCTCCCAAAGGATCCTCCTCCTGGTCCTCTGTCTGGGGTTCCCCTTCCTTTTACCCGGTCTGTCGTGTCTCCTGTGTCTTCTTCCTCGTCCCCCTCCGATCCTCCTTCCCATCCTCTTCCTCCATCTATCGGCTCTCCCCACCGCCTGTCGGTGCGGGCGGATGTCCATCGCTCGCCTAACGGCCGTCGTGTGTGCTCTCGTTCGGCTTCTCCTGTTGAGACACTGGAATCCGTTGCCCGGTACGTAGTTGCTGGGACACCGGTCTCTTTATGTCAGAAGTGAAAGCCTGGCTCCTCTCCTTCCTCTTCCCCGGCGGGTAAGAAGGCTTCGCTTTCTTCCTCAGCTCCTACTTCTGGCTCTGTTGCTCCTCCCACTCCCATTTCAGTGATTGCGCCCCCTGTTCCTGCTATGGAGGTTTCTTTGGCCCCTGCTTCCCTTTCGGTTGCTGCTCTTGCTGAGGTGCGCTCACCTCTTTCTACTCCCCCTCTTCCTGCTGCTGTCCTTGACTGCTCCTCTCCATTGTCTCCTCCTCTTCCTCCTCCTCCTCCTCCTCCGGACCCCACCCGCCCACCTCTGATCTGTTCTCCCGTTTCCTTCCCTCCGTCTTTGCTCAGTTTACCCATGCCCCCTAACCCTGTCTTTGCTGACCCTGATCCCGACCCTGATATTCTTTAACGTGCTCTGTTGCTCTTTCGCCTTTGTTTCTTCCTTGTTCTCTGTTTTTGTCCTTTCTCTTCTCGTCGTTGTCCATTCTTCAATGGAACGTTCGAGGTTATTACGCCAATTTCCTCGAACTCCAACTTCTGATTTCGCGGTTTTCGCCCCTTTGTGTCTGTCTCCAGGAGCCAATGCTTGGTGCTCGTCCTGGTCGTTTTCGTGGCTATTCCTTTCTCTCCCCCCCCCCAGCCATTGCTGGGGCTTCTAATTCTTCTGCTCTCTTGATTCGTGCTGATGTTCCCTCTGTTCCTTTACTTTTTCCTTCGCCTCTCCATTGTTCTGCTACTCGTATCTTTGTGGGGAAATGGTTCACAGTTTGTTCCATTTATCTCCCCCCGAGTGTCCCGCTCTCTCTTCCTGATTTGAAACACCTCCTAGACTCCTTGCCGGAGCCTGTGCTCCTGCTGGGTGACTTCAATTGTCGTCATTCTCTTTGGGGTGACGTTCTGACGAATACCCGGGGTCGCCTCCTTGAGCCGTTTCTCCTCTCTTCTTCCCTGTCTCCTCTGAATTCTGGTGAGCCCACTCATTTGGACTCTCGGACTCGCACCCTTTCTTGTCTTGATCTTTCTCTCTGCTCTTCTTCTCTTTACTTAGATTTCACGTGGCAGGTTCTTGATGACCTCCATGGAAGTGATCATTTCCCCATCCTCGTTTCCTTTTTCTCTTTTCGCCCTTCCCTCTCTTTCCCTAGGTGGCAGTTTGCTAAGGCAGACTGGACCCTATTTACCCTCAGTGCTGCTCTCTCTGACCTCTCCCTTCTGCCTCTCTCTCGCGCTCTCCTCCTTTTTCATGACACTGTCTTCAACGCTGCCCTCCGCTCTATTCCTCGCTCTTCCTCTCGGGGTCCACGGAAGTGCGTTCCCTGGTGGAATGCGGACTGTGCTCGGGCTGTCCGCTGTAAGCGTGCAGCCTGGAAGAGGCACCGCCGTAGGCAGACGACCAATTCTTTTCTTTTATTTCGGAAAGCGAGTGCGGTGGCCCGTAGGGCCATCCGTACGGCTAAACATGAATGTTGGGCATCTTATGTCTCAACAATTACGTCCGAAACCCCTCTGGCCCAGATCTGGAAGCGTATCCGCAAGATAGCGGGTAAGTTCGTTCCCAATGTTTCACCGGTCCTTCACCTCCATGATACTCTTGTGGCGGACCCGTTGCAGGTCGCTTCCGAACTGGGTTCCCACTTTTCTTCTGTTAGCTCTGGTCTTCATCTTCCCCAATCTTTCCTTCTTCGTAAACCTGTCCTTGAGTCTCGTCCTTTAGATTTCTGCACTCATCTTCAGCTTCCCTATAATGATCCCTTCTCTCTCTCTGAACTTCGTTCTGCCCTGGCCCTCTGCGGTTCTACGGCGGCGGGCTCCGATGGTATTCATTATGAGATGCTTCGCCATCTCCCTCCGAGCACGTCTCAGTATTTACTGAGTCTGTATAATCGGATCTGGGAGTCGTCGTCAGTCCCTGAGGACTGGCTCGATGCCGTTGTCCTCCCTGTTCGCAAACCGGGGTCTCTGGGTACTTCCCCTAAGGACTTTCACCCTATTGCTCTCACAAGTTGTGTCTGCAAACTCTTTGAACGTATGGTTAACGTTCGTCTGATGTGGTTCCTGGAACACCATCACCTCCTCTCCCCTTCTCAATTTGGTTTCCGCAAGTGCCGCAGCACGACAGATGTCCTGGTGAACTTGGAGGTCTATATTCGTACTGCTTTTGCTGCGAAGACCTCCGTTGTTGCCGTCCTTTTTGACCTGGAAAAGGCTTACGACACCACTTGGCGTTATCATATCCTATCTCAACTTCATTCTTTTGGCCTTCGTGGTCATCTCCCTCTCTTTCTCCGCAGCATCCTCTCTCGTCGTTCCTTTCGGGTGCGCCTTGGTACCGCTCTCTCTCCCTCTTTTCAGCAATACGAAGGTGTGCCCCAGGGTAGTGTTCTGAGCACTACTCTTTTTCTGGTTGCCCTCAATGGTCTTCTTTCCTCTCTTCCTTCTGGTGTCTTCTCCGCTCTCTATGTCGATGATCTTACCCTTTGTTGTCAGGGTGATGATTCGCCTCTCCTTCAACGCCGGCTTCAACTTGCAATTGATGCCGTGTCGTCTTGGGCCACTGATCATGGCTTCAAGTTCTCTACTTCGAAGACTTGTGCCATGACATTTACGCGGAAACGGGTTGTTCTTCGTCCCTCTTTGTCACTTTATGGTCATCCCCTTGAATACAAAGATTCCGCGAAGCTTTTGGGGTTATTCCTTGACACTCGTTTGTCTTGGTCTCCCCATATCTCTTACCTCCGTGTTGAGTGCTCTAAGGCCCTTACCCTCCTTCGGGTCTTGTCCCATACTTCTTGGGGGGCAGATAGGCGCACTCTCCTTGCTTTACATTCCTCACTCGTCCTGTCTAAGCTCGATTATGGTTGCCCTGCTTACTCGTCTGCTTCTCCTTCTACTCTTCGCCGTCTTGATGCTTTGCACCATACTGGGTTGCGCCTCAGTTCTGGTGCCTTTCGTTCGACTCCTGTCCTTAGCTTGTATGTTGACACTGGCTTCCTGTCTCTCCGGGACCGCCGTGATCGCTACTGTCTTCGCTATCTTGCGCGGTCCTTGCAACATCCTTCCTCTCGCCTCTGTCGTGCTTTAACTTTTACCCCTCCTGCGGTTCCTGTTCCTCTTCACCACCTCCCTCTTTCTGTCCGGTTATCTCGCCTGCAGGATTCTCTTTCCGTTCGTATTTCTGATGTTTCTCCTCGTGTTGTTCCTTCTTTGCCCCAGTGGAGGGTCCCTCTCCGCGGTTTTGTACATCCTTGACCCGTATCACTAAAGCTTTTACCCCTCCTACGGTTCTAAAACGCCTTTTCCTCGAGCACTTTTCTTCTCACTCCCGCTCCGTTTCTTTCTTCACCGATGGGTCTAAGTCAGCGGACGGTGTTGGCTACTCTGTTGTTTTTCCTGATCGCACTTACATGTGTCGCTTGCCTCCGGAGACTAGCATCTTTACAGCGGAACTTTATGCTATTCTCTATGCTCTTCGTCTCCTGCTTTCTCGTTGTCAGTCTTCCTTTGTAGTTGTTGTTGACTCTCGTAGTGCCCTCATGGCTCTCGGGTCCTTTAATCCGGTTCATCCAGTGGTTGTCGAGATCCAGCATTGGCTGTTTCTCGTTCACAGTAAATTTAAGTCGGTTGAGTTTTGTTGGGTTCCCAGCCATATTGGTGTGTCTTTAAATGAGCGTGCGGATGCTGCCGCCAAGGAAGCTGTCTGCTCTTGTCCCATCTCTCGTAAGGACATTCCGTATTCCGACTTTTACCCAGTTATCCATCCCTCAGTCCTTACCCGTTGGCAGGCTTCTTGGTTGTCTGTTACTGGTAACAAGCTACGTACTCTTAAACGTTGTGTTTTCTCGTGGCAGTCCTCCTTCCACCGTAACCGGCGGTGGGAAACAGCTCTGGCGAGGTTGCGTCTTGGCCATACTCGCTTAACCCATGGTCACTTGATGGAGCGCCGCCCTGCTCCTTATTGTCCTAGTTGCATTGTCCCTCTTACGGTCGTGCATGTCCTTCTTGAATGTCCTGACTTCCAGGACGAGCGTGTGTCTTGCTTTCCGACCGGCCCTGGCGGTCACCTGTCCCTCGATAGAATTCTTGGTGACTCGGATACTTTTGATATCGTTTGCCTTATGCGTTTTTGTTCTCGTATTGGCATCCTTGGTGATATTTAGCGCCCTCTGATTATTTTGCGTATTTGATGGTGCTACATAGCCTTCCCGGTTTGGTGCCTTCTTTTGATAATTACTTACTTACTTGACTAGATATGGACTCCATTCTGCGGCTACATACTCCAGGATTGGCCTGACATATGTGGTATACAAAGTTCTGAATGATTCCTTACACAAGTTTCTAAATGCCGTTCTTATGTCGGCCATCCTGGCATATGCCACTGATGTTATCCTCTTGATATGGGCTGCAGGGGACAGGTCAGGCGTGATGTCAACCACCAAGTCTTTTTATCTCTCTGACTCATGAAGAATTTCCTCTCCCAGATGATACCTAGTATGCTCCCTCCTACGATACCTGATGATACCTCCTGCTCCCTACGCCTTTCTTCATTACATTACATTTGCTTGGGTTAAACTCTAACAACTATTTGTTCGACCATTCCATCAGCTTGTCTAGGTTTTCTCCTCAAGCAGTCCTCCTCTGTCTTAATCCTTCTCATAATTTTGGCATCGTCAGCAAACATTGGGAGAAATGAATCTATACCCTCCGGGTGATCATTTACATATATCAGAAACAAGATAGGACCGAGTACAGAGCCCTGTGGGACTCCACTGGTGACCACCCAAATCCGAAGTCTCACCCCTCACCGTAACTCTCTGCTTCCTATTGCTTAGGTACTCCCTTATCCACTGGAGCACCTTACCAGCTACACCTGCCTGTCTCTCCAGCTTATGTACCAGCTTCTTATGCGGTACTGTGTCAAGGTCTTTCCGACAATCCAAGAAAATGCAGTCCGCCCAGCTATCTCTTTCTTGCTTAATCTTTGTCACCTGATCGTAGAATTCTATTAAGCCCGTCAGGCAAGATTTACTCTCCCTGAATCCATGTTGTCGATTTGTCACGAAGTCCCTTCTCTCCAGATGTGTTACTAGGTTTTTTCTCACGATCTTCACCATCACCTTGCATGGTATACAAGTCAAGGACACTGGCCTGTAGTTCAGTACCTCTTGTCTGTCGCCCTTTTTGTATATTGGGACCACATTCGCCGTCTTCCATATTTCTGGTAGGTCTCCCGTCTCCAGTGACCTACTATACACTATGGAGAGTGTCAAGCAAAGTGCCTCTGCAAACTCTTTCAGTACCTATGGTGAGATCCCGTCTGGACCAACAGCCTTAGTGTACATGTAATGTACATGCCTCTGTGTACACACAATGATGAATTATACAGAGTCCACTTTAAGACCAAAATTTTTCAGAGTTTTAGTCCTTACTGCGGGTTAAAAAAGAGTTCCCATCACTAAAAATAAACGTTACTGACTTAAGCAGATATTATGAAAAAGTACATTCAATGTCAGTTCTTGGATTCGGCCACCAGAGGTCGTTGGGTGTGAGTGTGCGTTGCGTGCCTCTCCCAGTGTTGACCCGGCTATTGGTGTGTCTGGACCAGCGTTGCTGACGTGGCTTATGTGATGGGGGCCTTTCCCTCCAGTTTTGCGGGCTATTTCGGTGGGCCAGGAATTTACTGGGCGGGCCGATTATCCTGCCATGGAACTAGTTTTGTGTGACATGCTCCGTGTCTCTGTGGCAGCGATCTATGATGTGGAATTGGTATCTTCGCATCGGGCTATTGTAATGTTTGCGGAAGTGGACGACTACAGGGTGTTTTTACGTAGCTACTAGGGATAGTCCTTGCCCCAGCTGGACGCTGCTGGTATGGTGACTTTTTCCGACCGGAGTGGTGCTCTCACCTTTGTCAGCATTCATGGTGCGCCCCTGGAGTTCCCGGAGGAGCTGCTGCAGAGGTATTTTGGGCGGTTTGGGACTGTTGTGAGTGTGATGATTAATATGGTTTCCTCTGGGAAACTTAAGGTGCCGGACTAGTATACAAACTTTGGGGATGCGGCTGAAGTCGAATATCCCGACCTCGGAGCGACTCCTGGGTTATTACATCCGTGTTTACTACTCCTGTCAACCTCGCACTTGCTTTTGCTGTGGTTTGTTGACCCACCCTGCTGCTGGCTGCTTGGAATATGTTGTCGCTCCGGTGAATTGAGGAAAATTTCCCGCCACTGCCTTTAGAGGCAGACTCGGTAGATGAGGTTGTGGCTGAGCCTTTGGCTGCTGTGTTGCGTCCTGTGTCAGACGGTATGTGCTTGGTCATGGTGGTGCATGTATTCAGGAGTCCTTGATAGGGTGCCCTGTTCCTTGGGCGTTCCTAATGCTGGTGTAGATCCCCAGGGTGTTACCTCTCTATCACATACAGAGATCACACTAACGTGATGCATCAAATGAACAAATCCAAAAGGGCCATGAGGAGGATTCGAACCTGCGTCCGGGAGCATCCCAAACACTGCCTTAATCGACTGAGCTACGACAGGGTTAAAAGGGTTGAAACCGAAGTTCTACTGAACTTACTGGATCCTGTAGCCTCTCCGAGGCACAAACCAGGCTTTTACACAACCCCCCCCCCCCCTGCACCCGAGCTATGTCAATAGGCCGTTCCCCCTCTTCGCCCTTACATCATTGTTACGACCCTGGGTTCTTCAGTGGAAACCAGAGGTCAAAATTTAACTAAATAAGCTACGTTAGAGTAGCAAAACGCAACTCGATGTGATATTGTTTGTATCTTCCCTGCCAGACGTAAGACTATTCTTGTTTCTCAAAGAGCATTTAAAGACTGAGCTTGGGGTTGATTATTAAATAATAACATAGGCACCAACTATGTTTACTAATACTCTAATCATTTGTAAAGTAAACCTGAGTAAACTTGGTATAGGGCTGCGGTACGATTAGTTGAGCAGTCTGCCGGCAGCAGCCAGCTTGGGGGAAGGAGAGGGAGACTCCATTTTTTCTGAGCTGGCGTGGTGTGGACAGGATCCTCCTACCCTTCCTCTTCGTTTCCTTATTTCTGTGTCTTGTTTAAGATAAGTACCAACTGAGTTATTATTCAATATCTGGCATACTCATGTTCTATGTGTAGAGTAGTATATTTTGTGTGTAGTAGGTGTTTTTAGAGTTTATATTACTAGTTATTCTAAAGGGGGTCCCATTGGAACCACGTGGTCCCCTACCCTAAGCTGACTCTAACTTCAAGTTATTCAATAATAGAGATTTACCCTAGCTTGTGTTCAGTGTAAAACCTTGTATCCTGCCTATGTGGACCAAGGCTTTTAACGTAAGGTAGTGTGGTAAAGTTATTATTATTATTGTTATTGGTGTGAATGTATATGGGGGGCTGTTAAGGGGTTAATAAATAAGTACATGAATTATATGAGTATCGTTCTTCCTGTGTAGGAGATCTTGATCATTCCCTAGACTGACCTTGTTGTGTAGCCAAGTAGTCAGCACTACTTCTAGTTTCCATGGGGGCCGGGCCTTACTGATCTCCCCAAATAGATACATCTTTATTCTGACTGACCTTACTCCTGAATAGCACTAGTTTCCCCATAGCAAACCCACTATTTTATATAACAATCATCATACACAGAAATCACACTAACGTGATGCATCAAATGAACAAATCCACAAGGGCCATGACAAAGATTCGAACCTGCATCCGGGAGCATCCCAGACACTGTTCATTTGATGCATCACGTTAGTGTGATCTCTGTCTGTGATGATGTAAGGGCGAAGAGGGAGAACGGCTTACTGACATAGCTCGGGTGCAGGGGGGGGTTGTGTAAAAGCCTGGTTTGTGCCTCGGAGAGACTACGGGATCGAGTAAGTTCATTAGAACTTCGGTTTCAACCCTTTTAACCCTGACGTAGCTCAGTCGATTTAGGCAGTGTCTGTGATGCTCCCGGACGCAGATTCGAATCCTCGTCATGGCCCTTGTGGATTTGTTCATTTACCTCTCCTACTTCAGCATCTTCAGCTTCACCTTCTCCGTCTTCTGCGCCTGACCATCTGCCTTCTCCTGTGGTTTCTGTCTCTCCGTTCCCGCTGGCTGTCCCGGCTGTGCTGGGAGGTGGTGTGGGTGATGGGCCTCCTGCTGTGTTGGGGCCGGTCCCCCATGTCATTGAGGCTGCTGACGTCTTGCTTCGTGCGCCTGCCCCTGTGTTATCCGTGTTTCGGGTTCTGCCTCTGGCTCTGATGACAAGCAGCCGGATCCCAAGCGTTCGCGGCATTCTACTTCTACCTGGGCCGACGTGGGAGAATTTGACGATTGCGAGTCTACAGATGTCGATGGGGTGGTTCTTGGGGCTGCGTTGTTTACTATGACGGTGTTGTAGTAGTAGACACCTCACTGCAGGGGGTTCTCCGCAGTGGCGTGTGGTCCCCCCTCCTGTGGTGGATCGTGAGGATGTTGGTGCTAGCCGGGATCTTGAGTGGTCCTGAAGAAGGATGTTCGCCGTGGGGTGTCTGTGCCGGTGCCTGGACCTGTGGATGTTGTTCCGGCAGGGGTCCCCTGTGGTGTTGCCCTCTGACATGTTGCCTCCCGTGGTGCCGCCCATTGTGTTGATGGCTCCAGCGATGCAGCCCAGTTCCAGGGGTGCAGTTGCCCATTCGACGGGGTGCTGTGCCTGGTGCTGGTCTTCAGCCTATTGAGGATCTAACTGCTGCCCGGAAGCCCGTCTTATGGGAGCGGGTGGGGCTGCTTTCCCTGTGCCCTGATACAATTTGGGTCACCCATGTGCATGCCTTCGTGTCCGAGGTTTCGAATAATATGGTACCCCCCCCTTTATAGACGTTTTCGTCATGATGAGTATCCTGATGAGTGGCTGTGCTGGGAGGCGTACTGCATCCAGTTTCCGAGAGCGGAGTTTCCGGACAAATACATGTAGGGGTGGCTTGTGTTGTTTCCTCTCCCCTTGCGGTGTTTGCTGTGGGCATGTAAGCCCTGTGGTGGTGTCTTTTTTTCCCCATTTGGGTTAATATCTATGCACTTTTCTATGTAATGTGATGTTGTTATGACCACGCATACACCCCTTTTTTGTTAATTTTGCTTTATTTAATTTTATAGCATTACTACTGTTTACAGAGAACACACACTTATACTTATATAAGAATATAATAATCAGTGTTCGAAGACCTCATCCAGCTCTTCGGAGGTCGTGTGCGTATATATATATATATATATATATATATATATATATATATATATATATATATATATATATATATATATATATATATATATATATATATTTATATATATATATATATATATATATATATATATATATATATATATATATATATATAAATATAATATATATATATATATATATATATATATATTGTGACGATAATCTCTTTCAAGAGAGATTGAGCCTGCTCTTCCCTACATCATTACGTCGTAACATAGAAGATACTATATAGAAGATACGTCCACCAGTATCGTCAAACGTTTTGCCCAGGAAGCAAATCGAACCCTGCACACCCAGACACCTGGCCACAGCTTGCCGTAACCAGCAAACTGCTCATCCTCTGCCTGCCTGTTGCTGATTGGCTGGTGTCTCATCGCACCTGCACTCCGCCACCACCACAAGTCGACGTCTAAGCAGCAGCACGCCAGACTCGTCAGAATATATCTGTGCTCCTTGGAGTTGACATCTCTCGCTAGTAGACTAAGCCTTGGCTTTCGTGTACTAAGGGAGGTGGCAGCTTGAAGCCAGTATTCCAGCACCCATTATTTAACTTACATTGTTATCACTATTTTTACATTCTGGTCTTAGAGTAACTTTTCATTGCCAGTAATTATTCATGTTGTTTTGTTTGTTGACTAGTGTTGAATTTTATGAGATTGCCTTTATTCATGTCTTTTTTTCTAGAGTAATTAAAATTTCATTGTTTATATACTTGTGTTTTGTGTCTTCCCATTACCTTACCACAGACGAAAGGACAAACTTTTCTCGTTTTTTTTTTGTGATGTGACGAGGCCCTGCCCCCAGCTTTTGAAACAGCCGAACACCAACGCTTTACCGTCACATTACGTGGGGGCCTGTCCACGGAGCTTCACTCAGGTACTGGTGCCAAGTAGTAAATTTGTGGTAAGCGTATTTGGCTTTGGTAACGTAGCTTTTCACTATTTTTAATATTCAATTTTATTTTCATATGGTGCTGTGTGTATTGTGCATTCCGAGAGTAGCATATGGTGAAGGTGAGACAACTTTGGATTACGTGGTGACTGTCGGCCTCAGTCATTCTCTTAATTGGTCATCTCTCCCTCCGTGTTATTACTCGTGTTTACCATCTTTTGTCCCTAGGATATTTCTCATATTTTCGGCAGATCATCATATTGGTACCCTGGTACTGTGGTCTGTCCCCGGGTCAAGAGCACCTAATCTTCTGCAATCTGACGGTAGGAGGATAAAGAGGGCCATAGTTCCTCTCGCACGAACTTTAGTTGCTGAATTGGGACCTCAGCAGCAGTTCTCGTCACCAGTTGACACCTCGCACCCCTACACGTCGGTCAGAGATGATGATATTTACATTTTTTTTTTTTTTTTTTTTTTTTTTTTTATTGTTAAAACAAAGTAAAACAGCGTACATGCAACCATATAAACAGTAAAGCATAGAATTACAAAGAACATTGAAAGACATAAAATAACACAGAGCAACATAACAGAAAAGGGAAAACAAAGAACAAAAAAAAATACATAGGAAAGTACATGAACTACACAAAAACAGCTAGTCAAAACAGTACAAGCAGTGATCCATAAAGCACAAAGAAACATGAGAACAACAAAAAGAAAACATAAAACAAAAAAAAACAAAAAACAAATAAGCGTACAACAGAAACAAAAAAAAAAAAGACTCAGAATGACATGGTACAAAATAATACAAATCTAGTAACAAGCCAGCCTGAAAGGCCACACAAGCAATACTACAAGCCAAGACAGACAGGAAGGTCATAACCGGAGCACGCAGGAACCGGCAAACAAACACACACACAAACAGCCCTAGAACCAACACAAGCATCAGAACACAACACACACACAGCACAGCCAAAAAAAAAAATGCACTCAGAACAAATACACAAACACACCGCCCAACAGGGCGAAACCAAACCAGACATAGAACCGCAGACACGGTAAGAAAATAAACAGAGTACCCAAATAAACACAGGCGCTAACGATACTTGTCTGGAAACTCCTTGGCTGGGAAGCGCAAGCAGTACGCCTCCCAGATCAGCTGGACGTCCTCGGACACTTGTCTACCAGGAGACGCACAAGGCCGAGGCATCCAATCAGGCACCCCATAAATAAACCCCTTCAACCTCGGTACCCAAATAGTCGACGAGCACCACGGGCCCTCACGCACCCGGTCGTCCCAAACGAGGTCCAAAACCCGTGACTTAGGGACCACGCCCCCGTCGGCTGCGAGCACAGGGAGGGGGTCCACACTAGGTGGTTTCGCACTGGTATCGGCACTGGCACTGGGAGGTTCGTCGGGCGCCGCACAGGGCTCCGTACCAACTGGCGAACGAGGCTTCTCACGAGGCCTCTCACGAGGCTTCACACGAGGCTGTACACTAGGAGAACCCGCAGAGGACACAGACGAGTCGGGGCCCCCTCCACCAAGCAGATGAGCAGAGGCACCTCGGCGCACATCCTTCCGTAAGACCACGGCGAGGTCCCGTGCAGCAGGAACAACCTCCCACCGAGGGAAGTCATCAGCAGTAGGTATAGGGGGTGATTCCGGAGGCAGCACAGAGCCCCTCACAGCACCGCCAACCACGACAGGAGACGTCGGAACAACGGATTCTTCCACCTCCACCCAAGGCACCCCACGAAGGGGGGACACACTCCGGACCCGCCTCGAGCGCTTGGAAACAGGCTGCCGGTCATCCAAGCTATCACCCCCATCATCCCGTAACACAGTAGAACACTCCAATGGACGCGCTTTCAAGGCCCGGCCCCTAAGAACCGCAGCCTCCACGACCGGGGGCACTGGATCACACACCACAGGAGACTCCCCGCCGCTAACATCCAAAGGGACAGGAGACGCCACATGTAGGGACGGAGCAGGCACGGGCGGCTGAGACGGAGCGGGCAGGGGCGACAGGGGCAGGGACGTCGAAGGCGGGGAAGCCGGTGACGGGGGCGAGGCCGCCACAACCCCTACGTCAACATCCACACCACCATCCAACACCGGGGTCGAAACCAGCAGGGAAGCAACATCCTGACCATCACGGGGAGACAGGTCCGGGGCCGACAGCGGGGGAAAATCCTCCTCCTGGAAAAGGTTGACAGGGGTGACCCGGCGCTCCTCACACCCGGCGGCCAGGTGACCCGGCAGGCCGCACCGGAAACAAGTCCGAGGTTGTCCTGCGTGAAAAACACGAATCGGGAACCCCAACAGCATGATGGAGGACGGCACAGAACCCCGGAGGCGCATGGCGAGAGTGCGGGTCCCACACGGAACCCCCTTCCATCTCCCGGTAGGGACAGCATTCATCCTCACATGTAGAACCCGCCCAAACCGGGCAAAGTACCTACGTAGAAGATCCTCAGGGAACTCAAAGGGCATCCCATGCACAGCCACATACGTCGTGGCTCCACAACGGTCGGATAGGGTTACCGACCCAGCATCCCCAGGAAGATCGAAAGAGTGCCCATCATAGCGCGTGACGATATCTTGATAAATCGCCGGAGAGTTGAACTTGACTATCGCCCGCCGGCCGGCGAGCAGCTGCACACCACATACAGACTCCACTTGGACACGTAACATATCAATCATTACCACCTCCACAGCGTGGTACGAAGCAATCCCAGAAAACTCCAGGCCAATGGAGGCCTGCCTGGAGACACTGGGCACAGGCTCCCCCATGATCGCAGACCGTCACGGCCCCAAGGGCCCCTCAGCAATCATGACATTTACATTGGTAGGGAATTAGCCTTCTTTTTCAGTGCACAAAAGTTCGCTAATTCTGTAAGTATCATATTAATTTCAGTGGGAAAAACTTGCTTATGTCCAATAGAGACTCGGCAAGGTATGCCTACATTCTTGGACTACCTATTTTACTTTTGAGGCAATTAACTGTTTCATTTGTTTTAGAAACTCAGTTTCGCTTGTTTAGTAGGATTTTCTTGCCCTTATCCTCCTACATGAGTACCGGGTACAAGATTTCCTGCGACCTTGATTTATTAATAATTTATCATCTTGAAATTAACATTAATTGTTAACGATTCCACAGGATAGGTACCAGTTGCCACGTTGTCCTGTTTCTGACATTCACCATATCACAACAGTATATTCGTTGTGCATTTATTTGCTAATTTCACCATGTTTCGTCTCCAAGCTTTCCGTGCAGATCCAGCAGGTGAAATAGGGACTTTAAGTCGTGCCAAGAGAACTGAATTACAAACTCTTGCACATGAGCATCAACTGGAAGTTCCCTACCAAGCCAACAAAAATGAAATACATAACCTGTTACTGGATCATCTCTTAGAGAAAGGTAAGATAGACTCTGAAACTCACGAAACTTACTTTATTGCAGATAAAACTGATTTGGCAACGATAAAACTCAAACTAGAGCTGGCCAAGATCGAACGCGAGCAGCAAAGGGAAGCAGCTGCCATGCAAAGAGAAGCCCTCGAGCAACAAAGAGAAGCAGCTGCCATACGAAAGGAAGAAAAACAACGTGAAATCGCCCTCAAGGAACGTGAAGCTGCCTTGAGGAAAGAAGAACAAGAACGTGAGATTGCAATACTCCGTGAGCGGGAACGAGTACAGCTTGAAACAAAACAACGCCAATTGGAGATGCAACACGAACATGACAAACAACAAGCAACTCGGGCTATGGAATGTCGTCAACGAGAATTCGCGTTGGAAACTTCACACCTCGCTCAACGCCAGCAAGCTACCGCCAATCTTCCCGTCAGTTTCAATATATCACATGCAAGTAAGTTAATGCCACCATTCATAGAGACAGAAGTTGATGTGTTTTTTACCACCTTTGAAACCCTTGCTAATCAACTTAGTTGGCCTGCCGACCAATGGGCAACCCTTCTCAGAGTACATCTTACAGGTAGAGCTGCAGTTACACTCAGTACTTTGGCGTCTGAGAATGACTACCAGACTCTGAAACAAGCAGTGTTGGACGCCTACCTTCTCTCCACCGAAAGTTATCGAAGGAAATACCTTTCTCGAATTTGCTAATACCAAAAGGAGATATTTTATGAAATGGCTGGAAGCAGCACATGTCTCTACCTTTGCAGAACTCGTCAACCTCATGCTAGTTGAAGAATTCTTGAGGCGTGTGCCGCCTCCTGTCCATCTATATTTAGCAGATAAAGAAGAAACCGACTACCTAAAGTGTGCTAAGTCGGCTGACACTTACAGCTTCATCCACCGGCTGACACCAGAACCATCTTCCAGTAAGAAGTCGTGGTACAGTTACGAGAAAGTGAGTACCGATCAAGCTGGCTCGCAATTGTACTGTAAGTATTGTAGACTCTATGGACATACCATAGATAAATGTGGTAAGTCTCAATACAAAGGAAACACCGAATCACCTAAACCCAAACAGACTCCTCCTAAGTCCGGTAAGCCTGTGATGAATGTTGGTGTTCATGGTAATGATCTTTCTCTTTTCAGTAAACACCTGTATACTGGAACTGTCTCTACCAACGGCTCAAATCCGGAGGGACGTTTCAAACTGAAGATCTTGAGGGACACAGCGGCTCTTCAATCGATTATTTTGAAGTCAGCTGTGCCCAATATCGCCTACACCGGAGAAACTGTCTTCATCACTGACCTCACTGCTACCACTCCTTATCCTCTCGCCAGAGTCCACCTGGATTGTCCCTTCGTGACCGGAGAAGTCCAAGTCGCCATCAGGGAAAAACCTTTTCCCATGCCTGGAGTGCAACTTCTCCTGGGCAACGACTTGGCAGAAGACCTGCAACCGACCAACCTGATCGTCATGGACAAACCCCAGGTGTGTACCTCTGTAATGGATAATCCCATCTTTGAGTATGTTCCAGCAAAGGTTCAAGAGAGTGATGAAGTTTCTCCTCCGGTTTTAGTGACCACCCGTGCACAAGCTGCACGACCACAGCCAGCTGACTCTACTGCTACCGCTGTCCCTCAAGACCCTCAGAAACTACCCCCGAATCTGACCAAGTTGGAGTTCCGTAAGTTACAGAGGGAAGATCTTACCTTGACACCATTATTTTTCCAGGCTGAGACTCAACCTGACAGTATTCCTGGGTTCTTCCTAGAGAACGAGTTGCTCTACCGCAGATATAGACCCAGTAAACTGAAGGAGGGGGACGATTGGGCCAACGTCGAACAACTAGTGATTCCTGCCAGCCTGCGGCCCACTATTCTACACCTGACCCACGGAGCACTCTCCCACTACGGATTTAACAAGACCTACCATGGAATCCGTCAAGACTACTTATGACCAGGTATGGTAAATAGCGTCAAACAGTACGTCAAACAGTGTCATACATGTCAGATGGCAGGTAAACCGAACATCTCTATCCCCAGAGCACCACTGACTCCCATACAGGTGCCTGCGGAACCTTTCCACAGACTTATTATAGACTGTGTTGGTCCTTTACCTCGGACCAGTTCAAGAAACGCCTATATCTTAACCATCCTGTGTCCTACCACCAGATTCCCCATAGCAGTTCCAGTAAAGAACATTACGGCTGCTACGGTTGTGAAACACTTATTGAAGATCTTCACCCAGTATGGATTTCCAAGGGAGGTTCAGAGCGACTGTGGCACCAATTTCATCAGTGATCTCTTCAAGAGGACACTGGAAGAGTTCAACATCAAACAGGTATTGTCCAGCCCCTATCATCCTGCTTCACAGGGTTCTCTTGAGCGTAGTCATCAGACTATTAAAGCACTCCTGAAGAAGTTTTGTAATGAAACCTCTAAGGATTGGGATAAACAAATTGACCTGGTAATGTGTATCTTTACAAGTCTTCCCATTGAGTCTCTAGGAGTATCTCCTTATGAGATGCTCTACGGACGTAGGTGCCGTACTCCTCTCAAGGCTTTCAAAGACTCTCTACGTGATGCCACCTTCAGTGAGCATCAGAATGTGCCCCAGTTTCTTCAAAACCTACAACACATTCTAGAGAGGGTCCACAGTTTTGCCCAAGTTAATCTATTGAAAGCACAGGAGAGGATGAAGACTCATTACGACCAGACCAGCAAAGTAAGGAAATTTAAACCGGGAGACTTCGTACTTACTTAGTTCCCTATCCCAGGTTCTCCTTTACAAAACAGGTTTTTAGGACCCTACCGCATCAAGGAGTGCAGAAACAACCACAACTACGTTCTAGAGACTCCAGATAGGCAGCGGAAGACCCAGTTGTGCCACGTCAACCTCCTGAAGCTATATAACGGTACTCCTCCCACTGTCATGATTAACTACTCTTCCTTTAAAGAGCCATATATCCACAGTGAGACCTTCCCTGCTTCTCCTCCCGAAAGCACTGACAAGGAGTCAGCGCTTTCTAATTCGGAAATCCTAACTGATCTTCCAAATTATTTTCGGGACAATCATAGTGCACCTCTCGTCAAGATCTTCAAAGAACATCAAGAGTTGTTCCGAGATGACCCCCAAGAGTATAATGTTACCCAGCACGACATCCAACTGCTCCCTGACACCCGGCCGATTCGTCAACCCTTCTACCGAATCAGCCCTAGCAAGAAGGAAGTCATGCGTGCTGAGGTGCAGTACCTCTTGGATCATGGACTGGCTACACCTTGTGAGTCCCCCTGGGCCTCACCCTGTATCTTGGTGCCAAAACCCCAAGGTAAGGTGAGACTGTGTACGGATTACCGTAAATTAAATAATGTGACTGTCAAGGATGCATACCCCTTGCCAAGGATAGATGACATTCTTGACGCCATTGGTAATGCCCAGTACTTGTCCCAAGTGGACTTGCTCAAGGGGTATTACCAAGTGTGTCTAACAGAGCGAGCCAAAGAAATATCTGCCTTTATCACTCCCTTTGGACTTTTCAGATATGAACGCCTTCCTTTCGGACTATGTAATGCCCCGGCCACCTTTCAGAGAGCTGTCAACCGCGTCATCCAGGGCTTGGATAACACCTACGCCTATTTGGATGATATCGTCGTAGCATCCAACACCTGGAGCGAACATCTGCTCCAGCTGCGACGACTGTTCGCCAAGCTCCTGACAGCCGGCCTCACCATCAACCTGGGCAAGTCTACCTTCGCCAAAGGTAAAGTGCGTTATCTGGGTCATGTAATTGGGAGTGGTAGCCTAGCTCCGTTAGACACACACACTCAAACCATCCAGCATTATCCACAGCCTACCACCAGGAAGCAGCTCCTGCGCTTCCTTGGTCTTGCCTCCTACTACCGTAGGTTTGTGAGAAATTTTAGTACAGTAGCCACACCATTAATCATCTTAACCAGTCCCAAGCAACGGTATAATTGGACCATGCAGCAAACCGTTGCTTTCGAACAACTCAAATTCCTCCTCTGTTCTAATCCCATTCTCGCCTCGCCAGATATCACCAAGCCTTTCGTCCTTCATGTCGACGCCAGTGGTACCGGCATCAGTGGTGTCCTGATGCAGCAACGAGGCGAGGAGGTTCTACCTGTCAGCTACTACAGCTACAAGTTGAAACCCCACCAGAGGAACTACAGCACTATTGAAAAGGAGCTACTCTCCATCGTCCTGAATCTCCAGCACTTTGCTCCATACCTACAAGGTGCCAGGTCTACCACCATCTTCTCAGACCACAATCCTCTCCGCTTCTTACATCAAGCCCAATTCCATAACCAACGTCTTCTACGATGGGCTTTATGTCTGCAAGATTTCAACCTGGAGATCCGCTATGTCAAGGGTTCTGACAACATCATAGCCGACGCCCTCTCCAGGGTCTATGAAGTAGAAGCAACTCCAACTATCACTCCACCACATGAAGACGTAACTTCTTCCAGAACCGCAGGCTTCGGGGGAGAGTTGTGACGATAATCTCTTTCAAGAGAGATTGAGCCTGCTCTTCCCTACATCATTACGTCGTAACATACAAGATACTATATAGAAGATACGTCCACCAGTATCGCCAAACGTTTTGCCCAGGAAGCAAATCGTACCCTGCACACCCAGACACCTGACCACAGCCCGCCGTAACCAGCAAACTGCTCATCCTCTGCCTGCCTGTTGCTGATTGGCTGGTGTCTCGTCGCACCTGCACTCCGCCACCACCACAAGTCGACGTCTAAGCAGCAGCACGCCAGACTCGTCAGAATATATCTGTGCTCCTTGGAGTTGACATCTCTCGCTAGTAGACTAAGCCTTGGCTTTCGTGTACTAAGGGAGGTGGCAGCTTGAAGCCAGTATTCCAGCACCCATTATTTAACTTATATTGTTATCACTATTTTTACATTCTGGTCTTAGAGTAACTTTTCATTGCCAGTAATTATTCATGTTGTTTTGTTTGTTGACTAGTGTTGAATTTTATGAGATTGCCTTTATTCATGTCTTTTTTTCTAGAGTAATTAAAATTTCATTGTTTATATACTTGTGTTTTGTGTCTTCCCATTACCTTACCACAGACGAAAGGACAAACTTTTCTCTTTTTTTTTTTTGTGATGTGACGAGGCCCTGCCCCCAGCTTTTGAAACAGCCGAACACCAACGCTTTACCGTCACAATATATATATATATATATATATATATATATATATATATATATATATATATATATATATATATATATATATATATATATATATATATAAGGACTAAAACCCAACCACCTCAAGCAAATGCTCAACCCTGCACTGGGTGACATTGCAAAGAACCTCTTGGTGGAACTAACCAGATTCACCAACACATGTCTAGCTGGCAACATACCAGCGTCCATAAGACCTATCTTTTTTGGAGCATCTCTCTGTGCTCTAAAGAAAAAGGATGGAGGGATCAGGCCAATAGCTGTGGGCAATTCTCTCCGGCGTCTCGTCGCAAAGGCAGCTGCAAGAACAGTTAGTGATGCAGCGGCCAACATGCTGAAGCCAAAACAGCTCGGGTTTGGCATTCCACAAGGGTGTGAGGCGGCAGCCCATGCAGCTCGAGCCTTCATCGCCAACATCACAGACGAAAAGGCCCTTATCAAGCTAGATTAAAAAAATGCCTTCAATTTGGTGCGGAGGGATGCTGTACTCCGTGCGGTTCATAGTCATTTCCCTTCCCTCTACCCTTTCGTACATTCATGCTACAGTATGGATCTTAAGCTACTTTTTGGCGGACATGAAATTGACTCGCGAGAAGGCGTCCAACAGGGTGACCCCCTTGCTCCTCTCCTTTTCTGCTTAGTCATCAAACAAGTCACAGAGGTCCTGTCCAGCGAGCTTAACATCTGGTTCTTGGATGATGGTACCCTAGCTGGTTCCCAAGACTCAATCCTAGAGGACATCAGAAAAATCCAGGAGCAAGGTGCAGTTTTAGGCCTCACCCTGAACCCTTCTAAATGTGAAATAATATGTTCCAACCAGGGCATCGTAGAGAGAATAGAGGGTCTTCTGCCAAATATCCATAAAACTAAACCAGAAGACAGCACACTCCTAGGAGCTCCCCTGGGGTTGAAAGCCATAGATGAGGTCCTTGATAAGAAAATCGCCGACCTTAAGAGGATGGATGGGAGGATTGAGGATATTGATGCTCATGATGCACTCTACCTCATCACCAGATGTCTGTCCCTCCCCAGGTTAACCTACTTTCTGAGGTGTTCATCTTACAGTAGCCAAAAACTAAGTGAGTATGACCGGTTACTGAAATCAATGCTAGAAAAAGCCCTTAACCTCTCTCTCGATGACCTACAATGGAAACAAGCCTCTCTTCCCGTAAGACTTGGGGGCCAAACTTAACCAACCCTACCTAACCTAACCTAACCTATCTTTATAGGTTAGGTTAGGTTAGGTAGCCGAAAAAGTTAGGTTAGGTTAGGTTAGGTAGGTTAGGTAGTCGAAAAACAATTAATTCATGAAAACTTGGCTTATTAGGCAAATCGAGCCTTGCATAGTAGGCTGAGAAGTGAGTTCTGGCTACTAGGTACGACATATATATATATATATATATATATATATATATATATATATATATATATATATATATATATATATATAATATATATATGCCTATACTTGCAAAAACCACAAGTGAAGATTAACAATCTTTGGACAACACCCACCAGTGGGCCTCGAACCCAGAAAGCACAACTACCTTCCAGTAGCTGCCATAACTAGTACGCCTTAACCCACTACACCATCAGACCCTACAAAAGAAGTAGATACTTCGAGATATATATACACCTCAAATATCTCCACTTCCCGAGGGCACTAGACAAGTGAGAGGTTAAAATACGTTTTTTCATCAAGCCACTGTCAATGTGAGAGAACTCGTGTCCATGCTATAAGCCTATACTTGCATAAACCACAAGTGAAGATTAACAATCTTTGGACAACACCCACCAGTGGGCTTCGAACCCAGAAAGCACAACTACCTTCCAGTAGCTGCCATAACTAGTACGCCTTAACCCACTACACCATCAGACCCTACAAAATATATATATATATATATATATATATATATATATATATATATATATATATATATATATATATATATATATATATATATATATATATATATATATATATATATATATATATATATATATATATATATATATATATATATATATATATATATATATATATATATATATATATATAAATATATATATATATATATATATATATATATATATATATATATATGTCGTACCTAGTAGCCAGAACGCACTTCTCAGCCTACTATGCATGGCCCGATTTGCCTAATAAGCCAAGTTTTCCTGAATTAATATATTTTCTCTAATTTTTTTCTTATGAAATGATAAAGCTACCCATTCCATTATGTATGAGGACAATTTTTTTTTATTGGAGTTAAAATTAACGTAGATATATGACCGAACCTAACCAACCCTACCTAACCTAACCTAACCTATCTTCATAGGTTAGGTTAGGTAGCCGAAAATGTTAGGTTAGGTTAGGTTAGGTAGGTTAGGTAGTCGAAAAAGCAATAGTTCATGAAAACTTGGCTTATTAGGCAAATCGGGCCTTGCATCAGTAGTGAAATATGTGACTACGGCGACGCGCACCAGCTGCCCCAGGTGGCACTCTTGAGTGCCACCCGACAGGTGCCGCGCGCGTCGTCGTCGTCACATGAGGTTTTTGGGGATTTTCCCGGAAGTTTTGGCGCGTTTCGGACGCGTGTGAGCGTCCGGTGTTTGGGTATGTGGTCAGGAAAGAGGGGAGGTCATGTTGTTGGGTGCCAGGTGGCGCGCGACGTCGTCGTCACACAGGGTTTTTATGGAATTTCCCGGAAGTTTGGCGCGTGTCGGAGGCAGCCCTGAGTGGCGGGTGAGCAGGTGTACCGCATCGCTCTAGACACAAAGGGAATTTCTGGGAAGACGTATGAAAATACAAGGATAAGAGTGTAATATGAGGAAGGAGATTGTCATAGACTTAATGATAATAGTTTGATGATCGTGAGTAGAGGATGTTTGGGGAGGGGGGAGGGAGAGGAGAACCCCCATACCTGAGAGGATGGCCTGAACGTCCATTAGCTTCCTCCTACAGGAAGTCGCAAGTGTTGAGGGGTGAGAGAGCACTCTCCAGCGGAAGTGTCCCATTTCGTCTTAAAGGGTTTTCAATGTTCAACTAACGGCGGGTCCCCTTACACTGTGGATTCTGGTAAGGAGGGGGCGAGGTACTTACTCCTGCCGACAGACAGACCCACACCTGTCAGCCATCAATCACTTCTCATTTGACCCGGGCATTTCACTCCCCTCACACACAAACGCGCCGCCAGTTCCCTGCGAGACTTCACCTGCTACACACACACACCATACAGCTCCATGTCATGGAAAGGCGAAGCTCTACAGCCTGCATGAAATGCGGAGTGTTTTATATTCCATCAGCAAATCAACTGTGTCGGCTGCAATGCGCAAGCTGTGAAAAACCGCCCCTAGGACATTATGACATCAAATGCAAGCGATGTCAGCAGATTTTCTGTGATAACCGTGAGTGTTATTATTATTTAATATTCCACAGTTCATTTTATGGCATCCACAGGTGAAATATCGCGTGTAAACTACTATAGGGTGAGAATATTAACTCATTCGGGCTATTACATTCCACACAGTTAAATATGTTCTTTCCAATTTCAGTTTACAAAACCGTGAAGTGTCCTTATTGCTCACCCGCCCCGCGAGGAGGTCATCGCCGGAATGAAACTTCACATAAACGTAGGTAGCATATAAAATACACTTCTCGTATCTGTATTTCATCCCGTTGCAGGCGAACACACATGCATAATAATAAACATATTTTTTTCCCCATTCACCCGTGCTGAATATCATTTGTTCCATTTCAGGTTATAATCCATACCTCAATCGACGGAGTGAACAGAACGTCATCGAGCCTATACCCCATTCCTCACACACTGAGCTAAGGAGAGCAGATCTCACTCGCGGGCACCCACTGCCCCTTCATCAAGGTCAGCCACCCCGACAGATGGGGGGCTACGAGACCGTATCGCCCCCTGTTAACACGATGTTACGAATTCATACACACTCACCTGCTCAACCCCTTCACCAGGGCATAAGTAAGTTATTATTACTGTCTGATTTCAGTCTATTTCCTAAACATATTAATCCCCCATAGTCTGTTCCCTAGCCTCATAATATATATATATATATATATATATATATATATATATATATATATATATATATATATATATATATATATATATATATATATATATATATATATATATATATATATATACGCGTTCATTCTTTCTAGATATATATATATATATATATGCTTCATTCATTCTAGAGATAATATGTTTTCTTTTTTTTTTTTTACAGACGACACACCGCTGTGCATAGATTTGGCATCCAGCGACAGCTGCAGCAGCAGTGGCAGTGAGAGTGACACAGCAGGGCGGGCAGTGACCACTTCCGGCTCTCACAGGGAGGGGAGGAGGAGGACTCGTTCACCCGCTCACTCAACCCCCATTTCCTCCCCCAGCCCCATACCCCAATCAATCAGCGACAGCTATGACAGCAACAGCAGCAGCAGCAGCAGCAGTGGTGAGAATCGTACCATTTTCATCTCAGACAGTGACTCAGACGACAGCTCAGCAGACCGTGACCTTGACCCGCCAGCGTCTGTCAATTCTGACTTGTTAGCACCGTCTGGCGTAGTAGCTGAGCCAGCGGTCTCACCCATTCATCTCGGAGGGGGAGGGTTATCACCACCCCCCCACCCCTCCCAGCCCCATCCCTTCACCCCCTCCACCTCTTTCCCCCTCTCCTCCACCTGCCCTAGAAATTCAACCTCAGCTGCTGGATCGAATTGATAACTATAACGGCAGTTATGTCCGGCTTTCATTCTCCATACCAGAACATGTTAACACCTCACCAGGACTCTATCTGAGAACATACAGGGATTTTTTCATTAATGAGATACGCGCCCTCTTCTCTCCACGACACCCATTCCTCCTAATTTACCCAGACATCACTCTAATTGTGAGAAATTTAAATGTACAACAAGACAGGGAGGATAATCTATTGGATCCTATAAATAACGACGGCTTTCCCATACGAGGTGAGGGACAGAGAATTACTCTAGAGGAAGTAGAAACTCTTATTGATTTTTGGGCTGATGAATTGACAGAGAAAATATCCCAGTATCTGGAAGCGAAGGAAGGGTCCAATGTCTTGGTTGAGCGGCTCACCGGGTTTTACATTAACTGTGGTCAGATAGAACATCCGATAAGATTAGGCTCACATGTAGACTATCCTGAAGGCTTGCGTGGAAAGCAGTTGGTTTTCAATCCAGAGGGAGAGGCTGATATTTGCCTTATGCAGTGTGTTGCTGCTTATAAATGTTTAGCTAAGGGAATGCGACTAGGTAATATTCGCGCTAGATCTGTGAATGCTAGTTGGTGTCTCAGACACATGAAATGGCCAGCTGATGTCAATTCTGCAGTAACATTCGAGGATATTCACAAGGTAGAGAAAATGAATAAAGTCAGTATATTCATCTATTCACTAGAAAGAGATGAAAATGCTAGACGACAACAGCGACACTACATTACACTAGCTAGGAAGGGAAGAGGAGGATATACAGACGTCATACCATTGCTGATGTTGGAAGCTCAACATTTAGTATTAATTAAGGATTTTAACCAATATGTACGTAATATGCGAGGTCATGGAGATCTAATCCCAAGTCATCACAGCTTCTGTCACTGTTGTTTGATATCACTCCCAGCAGATAGCATGCAGAGTCATGAAAGTACATGCAAAGTACATCAGACTCTCAAATTCTACCCACCAGAGAGGAAGATTACTTTCCGTAACTATGGACGGGGTTATAGTCCTAGTCACATGTGCTTTTATGACTTTGAGTGCATGCTAGACCGCTCGAACCCTAAGGGAATGATAGAAACACGTCACAATGCAGTGGCGTATGCGTACATTATCATTGACAGACAGAAGAATATTGTTGAGAAAGATACTTATTTGGGTAAAGATGCGGTCAATCACTTTATAACCACGCTAGAAGCGTCATGGGCACGAATCAAGAAGGGGTTAGCATCCTATGAACTTCACATGTCACAGCAACAGCAGGTGATATTTGAGACAAAAACAACCTGTGAACTCTGTGATGTACCTTTTAACGGAGAAGATGTAATCAAAGTCCGTCATCACGACCACACAGTAAGATTCCACAATTATCAAGCAGCGTACTGTGATAGATGTAATTTGCAGTGTGTAAATTCATACAAGTTCCTATACACTTTTTCACACAACGCTTCCTATGATTTAGGAGTAATCCTAAACGAGATGAGAGATAGACCAGGAAGTGAAATAGATATATTAGCCAAGGATGGATTTAAATTTATGAAAGTCGATGTGAACAACTTAAGATTTTTGGATAGTTTAGCCCTTCTCAACGGCTCGCTAGGAAGAATAGCCAAGGATCATATTGATAGTGGGAAACCTACCACATTCACTTTGGCTATGTTAAAAGGTGTAAATAAAGCGGCCATCCCAAAACTGCTCACGGGTAAACAATCATTCTGCTATGATTATTTATCCTCTATGTCTGTGTTAGATGAACCACAACTCCCTTCTCGTGATAAGTTTTACAATACACTAAAAGATGAAAAGTTGTCAGAAACAGATTATAAATAAGCCTTAGAAATTTTTGATTTGGCTAAATGTCGCAACATAGGGGAGTATCTGCTCCTTTACCTCAAAGTGGACACAGGATTGCTAGCCGATGTGTTCACAGTCTGGCGAGACACCATGCTTGCTCTCTACAAATTAGACATTTCACACTACATTTCTTTACCCTCATTTGCTTGGGATGCGTTCTTGCTTAAATCGAAAGTTCAACTTGATGTTGTGTCAGACCCATTGTTATATGATTTACTTCGTCGGAATCTCCGAGGTGGGTTCACCAGTGTAACGAGACAGTACACGAATGTGGAGAACAGGCACACAGGCTTAGATCTAGGGGAAGATAGTAGCTACATCATCTACTTAGACTTTAATAGTCTTTACGAGGCGTGTATGACTGAACTACTCCCTCGGGGTGGGATCCGGAAACTGACACATGATGAGCGTGACGTACTGCTGGAGCAAGGTTTGAAGAATATCCCATGTGACGGGACCAAGGGATATTGGGTGTTGTGTGATACACGGCAGGTCCGACCTGAGGTGGCTAGGTATACAGATGAACTGCCCCTAGTTCTTTCACATACATGCATTACCGAGGAACACATTTCACCCTACAGTAAGAATATTCTTACAGAAGAAAGTCGCGGGCTGCCTAAAAACAACACTAAATTAATTGCTTCTCACCTTCCTCAGAAAGACTACCTCGTTAGTCTGGACTTGTTACAGTTGCTCATGCGCATTGGATTAGAAGTAGCTAAAGTTCACGACATCTACGAATTCGAGCAGGAGAGTTACCTTAAAGACTTCATTGAAACCAATGTTCGTGAACGAGCCAGTACCAAATGCGCGATAAAAAAAAAGGCTTTCAAACTCGTATCAAACTCTATATATGGAAAGAGTCTCACAGATGTATCTAAATATGGGAACAAGCACTATTTGGTCACAGATCGTAGTCATTTCCTGAAACATGCTCGAAACCCATTCTTCAAGCGGAGTCTTTTGTTAAGTAAGGATCGTGTAATATGTACTATCAAGCAGAAGTCTCTCCTAGTCAACACTCCAACGTATTTGGGCTATCATATACTTCAAATTGCTAAGAGGCGACTCTATGAGTTCTAGTATGATGTTGTCAAACCTGCGTATGGGGATAAAGCGAGTCTGTTATATACAGACACAGACTCTTTCATCATTAAACTGGACTGTCAGGATGTGTTTGAAGAGTTGAATAAGTCTCCTCTCTTCGACTGTATGGATTTTAGTAATTTTAATGACACACATCCATCCTACTCTAAAGCGCGAGAAGGTGAACTAGGATTGCTCAAGTCTGAAATAGGCTCTAAGATTATTAACCAGTTAATTGCTCTCAGACCTAAAACATATTCGTTCACCACTCATGATGGGGAGCTCACTTGTAAGTGTAAGGGTGTACCATACCATCTACAAGAGAAACTCTCACATGACTCATTTCAACACACTCTTGAAACAAACACTTCAATCAGGTATGTGTCGAGATCTATACGCAACGTGCATGGAAAGATTTGTACATGTCGCAGTACCTGCAGAGGATTGTCAGCATTTGACGATAAACGATACATTTTAAGCCCCACACAGTCCCTAGCGTATGGTCATCCTGATATTCCCAATAACAATGATGATGAGATGGATGTAGAAGTGAGAGAGGAGGAGGAGGAGGAGGAGGAGATGGAAGAAGTGATTATGGAGGAGGAGGAGGAAGTAGAGCAAGCACAGAGACTCTACCCAATATTCCATCCCTGGAGCAAACGCGATGCTACAGCTCAGAAACTATTCAACCCTCGCTAGATTTTATGTTGTACAATTGTCAGGTAGTATTAAGATGGATGCCAATATGTCTAGAACTTTGTATACTAAATGAATAGGATGTTTAATATTATTGTTTGTGAACTGTAAGAACTATGATTAGTTTAAAAAAATATGCTGTTTAATATTATTGTTTGTGAACTGTAAGAACTATGTTTAGTTTTAAAAATGATGCTGCTGTACATAAAATATGTGAATAAACACCTGTAAATGACTATGTTTGTATAAATACCACCTCAGTTCCTTAGTTTTTAGCAGTCTTAACGAAGCATTAATCATGGACAGTTCCTATGATATAATCCATGCGGAACATCTAGATATTTTCAGAGAACCATCTCGTGTTATTATTGCTGGTTATTCAAACAGCGGAAAATCCTACTTGTGCAGTAAACTTGTAAGGAAGTATCAACACAAGTTCTCCTCAATAATCATATGCGGAGGAGGTTACTCTGAATTACGATCAGATCCACAAATTAAAGGGAAGCTGATCGAGCATTCAACCATTATTGATCCTGTGGAAGAGCGAGTAGATAATGACTCGCATATCTTAGTAATCTACGACGACCTTTTTACAGAGTCTGCGAATTCAAAAATCGTATCAGACATGTTTACTAGGGGCAGACATTTCACGGTTTCCGTCATATTGATTACTCAAAATATATTTTTTCCTGGTAAATATTCGAGGAATATTAGTTTAAATGCTTCTCATTTCATATTGGTTAAATCACGAGACCTGTCACAAATTGAAACACTTGGACGACAAATATTTGGGAAAGTGGATTCAAAGAAATTTGTAGAGTTATATAAGCAAGTTATTAGCCAACCCTATGGCTATTTGCTAGTAGATCTGGGCTCGAACACTCCATCTACGATAACATTACGCGGTAATATTGTTCACGAACAGCCCTATGAGATAGTTTACCAATGGTGAGCAAGAAAGATGTACTGGAGCGAGTATATAACGACCCCTCATCTAGCGGAGGGCTTGGAGGGGTACAGAGATTGTATAAGGCCGCCAAAATTAATTAACTCTAGTATAACTCTAGCCGATGTAAAGGACTATCTGAAAAGCTCTGACTCCTATACATTGCATTATTTACATCCACATAAATTCCCTCGGCGTCGGGTGTTAAGCCCTAAACCACGACTATTTCAAGCTATAGACTTGGCCGAGATGAGTTTATTGGACAAACATAATGATGGAGTGAAATATTTACTCGTATGCGTAGATATTTTCTCCAGGTACGCCCAAGTAGTACCCTTACGCGCTAAGGATGGGAAAAGCACCACTAATGCTCTAGCTTTAATTCTAGATTCACCTCATTCTCAAGGAGTGCGCAAAATTAATTCTGATCGAGGTGGAGAATTTTATAACGCCACTATGAAAAAAATGCTGGCAGCAAGGAAAGTACGGTTATATAGTGTATTTTCTCAGGAGACTAAAGCTTCAATCGCTGAGCGGTTCATACGTACTTTAAAAGGTAAACTTTACAAGTTTATGACGGCGCGCAACACTTTAAAATACATGCAGGCTCTACCAGATATTGTGAAAACATAATTTAACCCCACACAGAGCATTGAAGGGGAAGACACCTGCGGAGGTGCACGCTCTATCCTCGCCCAGCGAACACGCCAAACAATTTGATTTAATGTATAAAAGCCCGAGCAAAACAAAGAGAGCTATCATTCCACGATTGAGTGTTGGTGATACAGTACGCATCACGCTATCTGATCGCATTTCCAAGTTTAAGAAAGGGTTTAAGCAGCAGAACACCCGCGAGATCTTTACAGTTACACGTATTGATCGGAGACAACCCATCCCTTTATACTTTCTAAAAGATCTGAATGGGGAAGAAATTGATGGTGGCTTCTATAAACAAGAATTAACACCAACACATTTGCCTCAAACCTTTAATATTGAGAAAGTATTGGGACAACGCAGAGTCTCTGGCAAACTCCAGTATAAAGTTAGGTACGCAGGTTATGATCGATCATTCGATCAATGGATTGATGCTGCTGAGATATTACATTTATAATGAAGAAGCCCTTAGTTTATAAATACAAGGAATTGATCCAACTATTATCAAAACTTCAGTATTCCTCGAGAAAGCAGTTGATTGAAAAATTGAAGAAACCACATATAAATTGTTTATCAGAAATTTTTAATAACTTTTAAAAAAAAAAATTGCCCGTGCCTGACAAGGTCGTTAAAAAGTTGAAAAAATATAAATTGCTTATTCGGTCACTAGCCTGTAAGAAACCTTCTGTGTCAACTAAGAAACAGATATTAACTAGCAAACGAGGAGGCAGTGTTTTATCCATTATTTTACCGATAGCGGCTAGTTTAATTACACGGTTGTTCAGTAAGTAAAATGAAAGCCTTTTAGCTCGTACCGCGTAAAATAGTGGACAACCGGAAAGCTGCACACAGCCCTGCCTACCCCGCTGTGAAAGCTGTTGCTCGTCATCTTACTGTCAAACCACCTCCTCCTCCTCAGCTGCATACCAACCCTTCCATAAAACATTTAATAGATTTGAAGTTGAAAGTGAGAGATCATGAATATGCGAGATCCTTGCTAAACCATTATGATGCTACCGGAATCGTTCGTTGGGATCTGAATGGAAATGTATTAGCTCCAGTATCTGGCATACATATAATTAATGACATTATACATAAAATGACTGTGCTTAAATCAGTTTTTCTACCGGATAAACTCCCCATTGCTCAACTGTTTTTCACACTAACATCTACATCGCGAGATTTATTCCGTAATACTACGGCAAGCAGTCAAGTGTATGAACCTCCGTCTGTTAAGAGAAAGGCGACTGTCAAGATTGATCCTCACAGTAAAAGGAAAGCTTCCTGGATTGTATATTAGCAGGTGAGTGTATATAAATGAGCGTGTAATGTGTAGATGGCTTTACTAGACAAAAAGCGGTCTAAGGAGATAGAGCGATGGACACTCACGTGATATACGCCACCAGCGTATCAGATACGCATTTATTCCCCAATAACATCCCCGCATCTTTCCAAAATCGATTGTTTAACCAGCTAGAATTAGATCCCAGGAGGAGTTATGAAATGTGCCTACAAAAATTACTCCTCCCCACTTCACATTACGTTATTAAGCGTGATAATCCCGAGGCATATATACGTGTAGGCGTTACGTATGAGAAAGTGAGCGAGGGGAAATACATGCATTCAAAGCATTTATTATCATCTGATGTTTTAGCCGGAACTATAAAAGAAATTAATACCAGGATTAATACAGAAATAGAGGCCATATTTTCAAGTAATGCTAAACTGAGTTTTTTAGGAAAGTCATTAAAACAATTTTCAGCTAAATATGGAACGCATTTTATTAAATATGATTCTTCCTCCAATCGAAACAAGTTCACTACTGTGATTAGTGATGAGAATATTAGCTCTGCAACGGGGCATAAAAACATCAGTAGAGTTACATTATCATTTGGAACCGCTTTTGGGAAAGTGTTGGGCGTAGTTCCAGAAATAGAATATGACATATTCGCAAAACGTCAGTACGCCTCGAGTGTAGTTAACACATGTCTATTCCCGCCAATGCCTAGAGGAGGAGTTGATATTCTGTGTGTTTATTGCGATAGAATCTCTTCTACTAGATATGGAAACCAGTCTGTAAATATTTTGGATGTAATCTCCCTAAATGGAAGTGATAACAGCAACAATAAAAAACTATATGTGCGTCTTAACACTAACATGATAGATAGCGTCAGCATCACTATTAGGGATCAAGATGGTAACCCAATACATTTTGATGAACGTGGGTGCACCATAGCAGTCTTGCATGTACGCCCCGTTGCAGGAGGTATATAACACCAATGCTTTCCCGACACTCCTCATTCGTCTGAAACAAGCGGAGAAATGCGTGTCCACTTTATTCCCCCCTCTGTTGAGGAATTATACATTCTGTTAACCCCTCCTAGAGGTGGTGGGACTGATGATATACGGATTTTCAACAGCAGTAGACGTTATACGCGAGGAGGAGGAATATTTTCCTTTTTAAGCGGGATAGCGCGTCGAGCAGCGCCCTTTATCATGAGGACTCTGGCCCCGGCTGCGCTTAGCTTGGGGCAGAACGTACTAGACGATATTAATAATGACAAACAAACTTTCAAACAATCTCTTAAGAAACGCGGAATTGAAACATTGAAAGGAGTAGGGAAGCAAATGATAGGCGGAAGAGCGCAGAAAAAGAATAAACAAACAAACAAAAAATTAGTAAACATCAAACGTTTTACTAAAGCGAAATATAATGATGTGTTGTCATAACTTCTTCTCACTCGGTTGGTGTTGTCTAAAGCGCGAACATGGCCGGATATAACGCTCTGGGCCTCCAGGTGCCATTAGAACATTATACAGCTGCTGTTAGTGAAGCCTTTCCTAAAGTATTTTCCCCTCGATTGGTAGAATCAACAATTGCCAGCAGACAAACTGTGGATGTATTACCTGTGAATTCTGGGGTCAATAATAAGTTTACAGACACTTATCTGGAATTCATCATCAAGGGAGTGAATGGTCAACTGGTGGATTTATCATCTATAGCTTTGGAGTTGACTATTGATCTAACCGAAGAAGATGGAATAACGCCTTTAGGAGATGCTAAAAACGCATCGTTGGTGAATGGATTATCGCAAACTCTATTCAAATCCGCTATTGTGTATTTAAACGAAACAGTAGTTGAAACCAGCTCATTATTCTCATTCTGGTCATACGTAAAGTTATTATCTACGATTTCTGGGTGTAAGGCTAACCGCTATGATAAACTGTCACAGTTTTTTAACCGAGTCGATCCTGGTAAAATTGAAGCTGGTTATTTCACTAATGCCTCGGCTAGTGAGAAGCAACGGATGACTGATATGAAAACGAGTGGCGTGAATACGTGTTTTAAACTAATGCTGGATGTCACATCCGTTAGTGAATACGTTTTGGATAATGTGGACATCAGGGTGCGGCTCGAACTTCAACCTGATAAGTGGCTTATACTCAGCGATAATGAACACGCTAATTTTAAATATAATATCAAGTCTACACGACTATGGGTGGATCGGGTATTGCCTTACCCTGAAGGATTAGTAGCCATTAATAAAGCCATGGTGCAGAACAACTCTCCTATTACGTATACTTTTAATAAAACTTTATACAAAACGTATATATTGGGCACAGGTCAGCGCTCTATAACAATGGACCAGCCGTGGGGGACTGTAATACCAGAACATTTATATATGATCATCCTTGATATGGAGGCAGTGTCTGGTGCATATAATCGCAACCCGCTTTATTTGGAAAACTGCGAGCTTAGTAAAGTATTAATATCCCAGATTAGCACTAATATTGTCAATATTGGGTGCGACTTCCCTCATAACTGCGCCAAGTTGTATTACACAGCATTACAAGCCTTAGGCTTCGATAAAGACAATATATTATCTTATGACACATATGTGAATGGTGGAACCATACTGGCCTTTAATTTACAACCCGAGGATATCGATGACACCATCCCGATTGAAAAAAGTGGAAATCTGAGGATCGCTTTGGAATTTAAACGTGGAGTAGCTAGAAATAAAGTCATTCTAGTTTTTATGGGTCTACAACGGGTGTGATCAGCATTAACGCGGATCGTCGCGTTATTTGCGATACGCGAGGATAAAAATACTAATATGAATTGTTTGGAAATAAATGAGGCTATCAGAAGTAATTTAGGTGGTAAGGTAGACTATCTAGGATGTTTCCTAGCTGATGACGTCTGGAAAATACTGACAAAAATACATAAAAAAAGACCCGCGGTGTTCATAATGAACACTCTGGACTCGGGTTCTCCTAATAAAATGGGCCATTGGATAACATTCTATGTAAATAAGGATGAAGGTAGAAGCGAGATAGTTATACTAGACAGCTATGCCAATCCTGCAATAGGGTCTTATTCAAGATATTTCGAAGAGTTTATGTCCTACTTCCAAGACTATACCCTATATATTATGAAGAAAAGGATTCAATCCTTGAATAGTTACTTCTGTGGGAATTACGCCGTTTATTTTGCATATCATTTTTGCAGACTAGGCTTAGAGGCCGCCCTGCTTCACTTTGATGAAGCATTTAAATATGGTCATTTTCGCAAGAATGATGAAAAAGTGTTGAAATTCAATTACGCTCAGATGAAAATGCCTGTGTGTAAGCGAACATTCTGCTTAAACGGTAGTGATGCTGAGTGTGAAACGCTGTGTGACGAAGTTGGCTAGGATGATAGTGCGGTGAGTAATACTTTATGTTAGGATTGAATGATGAACACAATAATGTCTGTATTTATGTTTACAACATTGACAACAACAAAACTTATAACCTTTTCCACTTTCTACAGATTGACTGCTTGACTATCGTGTTGGGAAGGTTCGATGGACTGAATGAAGGTCTTTCTACAACTGTCTGCAAGCTAAACCACCAAGAAGAAGTCTTATTATTATTATTATTATTATTATTATTATTATTATTATTATTATTATTATTATTATTATTATTATTATTATTATCGTTGTAAATCGCTTAAGTGTTTAATAAAGAAATAAATTTTTATAATGTGTTTACTTTTCCCTCGTTATTGCTCTCACCATGTTGATCACGTTGCGATATAGCTTACACATACTAAAAGAGAATGCACGGAACAATGGTTGATGGTATGGGGGCGGGTGGGGATGAGGGGTGGGGAGTGATTGATTGATGGCTGACAGGTGTAGGTCTGTCTGTCGGCAGGAGTAAGTACCTCGCCCCCTCCTTACCAGAATCCACAGTGTAAGGGGACCCGCCGTGGGATGAACATTGAAAACCCTTTAAGACGAAATGGGACACTTCCGCTGGAGAGTGCTCTCTCACCCCTCAACACTTGCGACTTCCTGTAGGAGGAAGCTAATGGACGTTCAGGCCATCCTCTCAGGTATGGGGGTTCTCCTCTCCCTCCCCCCTCCCCAAACATCCTCTACTCACGATCATCAAACTATTATCATTAAGTCTATGACAATCTCCTTCCTCATATTACACTCTTATCCTTGTATTTTCATACGTCTTCCCAGAAATTCCCTTTGTGTCTAGAGCGATGCGGTACACCTGCTCACCCGCCACTCAGGGCTGCCTCCGACACGCGCCAAACTTCCGGGAAATTCCCCAAAAACCCTGTGTGACGACGACGACGCGCTGCGACTACGACGTCGCGCGCCACCTGGCACCCAACAACATGACCTCCCCTCTTTCCTGACCACATACCCAAACACCGGACGCTCACACGCGTCCGAAACGCGCCAAAACTTCCGGGAAAATCCCCAAAAACCCCATGTGACGACGACGACGCGCGCGGCACCTGTCGGGTGGCGTGAAATATGTGACTACGGCGACGCGCACCAGCTGCCCCAGGTGGCACTCTTGAGTGCCACCCGACAGGTGCCGCGCGCGTCGTCGTCGTCACATGAGGTTTTTGGGGATTTTCCCGGAAGTTTTGGCGCGTTTCGGACGCGTGTGAGCGTCCGGTGTTTGGGTATGTGGTCAGGAAAGAGGGGAGGTCATGTTGTTGGGTGCCAGGTGGCGCGCGACGTCGTCGTCACACAGGGTTTTTGGGGAATTTCCCGGAAGTTTGGCGCGTGTCGGAGGCAGCCCTGAGTGGCGGGTGAGCAGGTGTACCGCATCGCTCTAGACACAAAGGGAATTTCTGGGAAGACGTATGAAAATACAAGGATAAGAGTGTAATATGAGGAAGGAGATTGTCATAGACTTAATGATAATAGTTTGATGATCGTGAGTAGAGGATGTTTGGGGAGGGGGGAGGGAGAGGAGAACCCCCATACCTGAGAGGATGGCCTGAACGTCCATTAGCTTCCTCCTACAGGAAGTCGCAAGTGTTGAGGGGTGAGAGAGCACTCTCCAGCGGAAGTGTCCCATTTCGTCTTAAAGGGTTTTCAATGTTCAACTAACGGCGGGTCCCCTTACACTGTGGATTCTGGTAAGGAGGGGGCGAGGTACTTACTCCTGCCGACAGACAGACCCACACCTGTCAGCCATCAATCACTTCTCATTTGACCCGGGCATTTCACTCCCCTCACACACAAACGCGCCGCCAGTTCCCTGCGAGACTTCACCCGCTACACACACACACCATACAGCTCCATGTCATGGAAAGGCGAAGCTCTACAGCCTGCATGAAATGCGGAGTGTTTTATATTCCATCAGCAAATCAACTGTGTCGGCTGCAATGCGCAAGCTGTGAAAAACCGCCCCTAGGACATTATGACATCAAATGCAAGCGATGTCAGCAGATTTTCTGTGATAACCGTGAGTGTTATTATTATTTAATATTCCACAGTTCATTTTATGGCATCCACAGGTGAAATATCGCGTGTAAACTACTATAGGGTGAGAATATTAACTCATTCGGGCTATTACATTCCACACAGTTAAATATGTTCTTTCCAATTTCAGTTTACAAAACCGTGAAGTGTCCTTATTGCTCACCCGCCCCGCGAGGAGGTCATCGCCGGAATGAAACTTCACATAAACGTAGGTAGCATATAAAATACACTTCTCGTATCTGTATTTCATCCCGTTGCAGGCGAACACACATGCATAATAATAAACATATTTTTTTCCCCATTCACCCGTGCTGAATATCATTTGTTCCATTTCAGGTTATAATCCATACCTCAATCGACGGAGTGAACAGAACGTCATCGAGCCTATACCCCATTCCTCACACACTGAGCTAAGGAGAGCAGATCTCACTCGCGGGCACCCACTGCCCCTTCATCAAGGTCAGCCACCCCGACAGATGGGGGGCTACGAGACCGTATCGCCCCCTGTTAACACGATGTTACGAATTCATACACACTCACCTGCTCAACCCCTTCACCAGGGCATAAGTAAGTTATTATTACTGTCTGATTTCAGTCTATTTCCTAAACATATTAATCCCCCATAGTCTGTTCCCTAGCCTCATAATATATATATATATATATATATATATATATATATATATATATATATATATATATATATATATATATATATATATATATACGCGTTCATTCTTTCTAGATATATATATATATATATATATATATATATATATATATATATATATATATATATATATATATATATATATATATATATATATATATATATATATATATATATATATATATATATGCTTCATTCATTCTAGAGATAATATGTTTTCTTTTTTTTTTTACAGACGACACACCGCTGTGCATAGATTTGGCATCCAGCGACAGCTGCAGCAGCAGTGGCAGTGAGAGTGACACAGCAGGGCGGGCAGTGACCACTTCCGGCTCTCACAGGGAGGGGAGGAGGAGGACTCGTTCACCCGCTCACTCAACCCCCATTTCCTCCCCCAGCCCCATACCCCAATCAATCAGCGACAGCTATGACAGCAACAGCAGCAGCAGCAGCAGCAGTGGTGAGAATCGTACCATTTTCATCTCAGACAGTGACTCAGACGACAGCTCAGCAGACCGTGACCTAGACCCGCCAGCGTCTGTCAATTCTGACTTGTTAGCACCGTCTGGCGTAGTAGCTGAGCCAGCGGTCTCACCCATTCATCTCGGAGGGGGAGGGTTATCACCACCCCCCACCCCTCCCAGCCCCATCCCTTCACCCCCTCCACCTCTTTCCCCCTCTCCTCCACCTGCCCTAGAAATTCACCCTCAGCTGCTGGATCGAATTGATAACTATAACGGCAGTTATGTCCGGCTTTCATTCTCCATACCAGAACATGTTAACACCTCACCAGGACTCTATCTGAGAACATACAGGGATTTTTTCATTAATGAGATACGCGCCCTCTTCTCTCCACGACACCCATTCCTCCTAATTTACCCAGACATCACTCTAATTGTGAGAAATTTAAATGTACAACAAGACAGGGAGGATAATCTATTGGATCCTATAAATAACGACGGCTTTCCCATACGAGGTGAGGGGCAGAGAATTACTCTAGAGGAAGTAGAAACTCTTATTGATTTTTGGGCTGATGAATTGACAGAGAAAATATCCCAGTATCTGGAAGCGAAGGAAGGGTCCAATGTCTTGGTTGAGCGGCTCACCGGGTTTTACATTAACTGTGGTCAGATAGAACATCCGATAAGATTAGGCTCACATGTAGACTATCCTGAAGGCTTGCGTGGAAAGCAGTTGGTTTTCAATCCAGAGGGAGAGGCTGATATTTGCCTTATGCAGTGTGTTGCTGCTTATAAATGTTTAGCTAAGGGAATGCGACTAGGTAATATTCGCGCTAGATCTGTGAATGCTAGTTGGTGTCTCAGACACATGAAATGGCCAGCTGATGTCAATTCTGCAGTAACATTCGAGGATATTCACAAGGTAGAGAAAATGAATAAAGTCAGTATATTCATCTATTCACTAGAAAGAGATGAAAATGCTAGACGACAACAGCGACACTACATTACACTAGCTAGGAAGGGAAGAGGAGGATATACAGACGTCATACCATTGCTGATGTTGGAAGCTCAACATTTAGTATTAATTAAGGATTTTAACCAATATGTACGTAATATGCGAGGTCATGGAGATCTAATCCCAAGTCATCACAGCTTCTGTCACTGTTGTTTGATATCACTCCCAGCAGATAGCATGCAGAGTCATGAAAGTACATGCAAAGTACATCAGACTCTCAAATTCTACCCACCAGAGAGGAAGATTACTTTCCGTAACTATGGACGGGGTTATGGTCCTAGTCACATGTGCTTTTATGACTTTGAGTGCATGCTAGACCGCTCGAACCCTAAGGGAATGATAGAAACACGTCACAATGCAGTGGCGTATGCGTACATTATCATTGACAGACAGAAGAATATTGTTGAGAAAGATACTTATTTGGGTAAAGATGCGGTCAATCACTTTATAACCACGCTAGAAGCGTCATGGGCACGAATCAAGAAGGGGTTAGCATCCTATGAACTTCACATGTCACAGCAACAGCAGGTGATATTTGAGACAAAAACAACCTGTGAACTCTGTGATGTACCTTTTAACGGAGAAGATGTAATCAAAGTCCGTCATCACGACCACACAGTAAGATTCCACAATTATCAAGCAGCGTACTGTGATAGATGTAATTTGCAGTGTGTAAATTCATACAAGTTCCTATACACTTTTTCACACAACGCTTCCTATGATTTAGGAGTAATCCTAAACGAGATGAGAGATAGACCAGGAAGTGAAATAGATATATTAGCCAAGGATGGATTTAAATTTATGAAAGTCGATGTGAACAACTTAAGATTTTTGGATAGTTTAGCCCTTCTCAACGGCTCGCTAGGAAGAATAGCCAAGGATCATATTGATAGTGGGAAACCTACCACATTCACTTTGGCTATGTTAAAAGGTGTAAATAAAGCGGCCATCCCAAAACTGCTCACGGGTAAACAATCATTCTGCTATGATTATTTATCCTCTATGTCTGTGTTAGATGAACCACAACTCCCTTCTCGTGATAAGTTTTACAATACACTAAAAGATGAAAAGTTGTCAGAAACAGATTATAAATAAGCCTTAGAAATTTTTGATTTGGCTAAATGTCGCAACATAGGGGAGTATCTGCTCCTTTACCTCAAAGTGGACACAGGATTGCTAGCCGATGTGTTCACAGTCTGGCGAGACACCATGCTTGCTCTCTACAAATTAGACATTTCACACTACATTTCTTTACCCTCATTTGCTTGGGATGCGTTCTTGCTTAAATCGAAAGTTCAACTTGATGTTGTGTCAGACCCATTGTTATATGATTTACTTCGTCGGAATCTCCGAGGTGGGTTCACCAGTGTAACGAGACAGTACACGAATGTGGAGAACAGGCACACAGGCTTAGATCTAGGGGAAGATAGTAGCTACATCATCTACTTAGACTTTAATAGTCTTTACGAGGCGTGTATGACTGAACTACTCCCTCGGGGTGGGATCCGGAAACTGACACATGATGAGCGTGACGTACTGCTGGAGCAAGGTTTGAAGAATATCCCATGTGACGGGACCAAGGGATATTGGGTGTTGTGTGATACACGGCAGGTCCGACCTGAGGTGGCTAGGTATACAGATGAACTGCCCCTAGTTCTTTCACATACATGCATTACCGAGGAACACATTTCACCCTACAGTAAGAATATTCTTACAGAAGAAAGTCGCGGGCTGCCTAAAAACAACACTAAATTAATTGCTTCTCACCTTCCTCAGAAAGACTACCTCGTTAGTCTGGACTTGTTACAGTTGCTCATGCGCATTGGATTAGAAGTAGCTAAAGTTCACGACATCTACGAATTCGAGCAGGAGAGTTACCTTAAAGACTTCATTGAAACCAATGTTCGTGAACGAGCCAGTACCAAATGCGCGATAAAAAAAAAAGGCTTTCAAACTCGTATCAAACTCTATATAAGGAAAGAGTCTCACAGATGTATCTAAATATGGGAACAAGCACTATTTGGTCACAGATCGTAGTCATTTCCTGAAACATGCTCGAAACCCATTCTTCAAGCGGAGTCTTTTGTTAAGTAAGGATCGTGTAATATGTACTATCAAGCAGAAGTCTCTCCTAGTCAACACTCCAACGTATCTGGGCTATCATATACTTCAAATTGCTAAGAGGCGACTCTATGAGTTCTGGTATGATGTTGTCAAACCTGCGTATGGGGATAAAGCGAGTCTGTTATATACAGACACAGACTCTTTCATCATTAAACTGGACTGTCAGGATGTGTTTGAAGAGTTGAATAAGTCTCCTCTCTTCGACTGTATGGATTTTAGTAATTTTAATGACACACATCCATCCTACTCTAAAGCGCGAGAAGGTGAACTAGGATTGCTCAAGTCTGAAATAGGCTCTAAGATTATTAACCAGTTAATTGCTCTCAGACCTAAAACATATTCGTTCACCACTCATGATGGGGAGCTCACTTGTAAGTGTAAGGGTGTACCATACCATCTACAAGAGAAACTCTCACATGACTCATTTCAACACACTCTTGAAACAAACACTTCAATCAGGTATGTGTCGAGATCTATACGCAACGTGCATGGAAAGATTTGTACATGTCGCAGTACCTGCAGAGGATTGTCAGCATTTGACGATAAACGATACATTTTAAGCCCCACACAGTCCCTAGCGTATGGTCATCCTGATATTCCCAATAACAATGATGATGAGATGGATGTAGAAGTGAGAGAGGAGGAGGAGGAGGAGGAGGAGATGGAAGAAGTGATTATGGAGGAGGAGGAGGAAGTAGAGCAAGCACAGAGACTCTACCCAATATTCCATCCCTGGAGCAAACGCGATGCTACAGCTCAGAAACTATTCAACCCTCGCTAGATTTTATGTTGTACAATTGTCAGGTAGTATTAAGATGGATGCCAATATGTCTAGAACTTTGTATACTAAATGAATAGGATGTTTAATATTATTGTTTGTGAACTGTAAGAACTATGATTAGTTTAAAAAAATATGCTGTTTAATATTATTGTTTGTGAACTGTAAGAACTATGTTTAGTTTTAAAAATGATGCTGCTGTACATAAAATATGTGAATAAACACCTGTAAATGACTATGTTTGTATAAATACCACCTCAGTTCCTTAGTTTTTAGCAGTCTTAACGAAGCATTAATCATGGACAGTTCCTATGATATAATCCATGCGGAACATCTAGATATTTTCAGAGAACCATCTCGTGTTATTATTGCTGGTTATTCAAACAGCGGAAAATCCTACTTGTGCAGTAAACTTGTAAGGAAGTATCAACACAAGTTCTCCTCAATAATCATATGCGGAGGAGGTTACTCTGAATTACGATCAGATCCACAAATTAAAGGGAAGCTGATCGAGCATTCAACCATTATTGATCCTGTGGAAGAGCGAGTAGATAATGACTCGCATATCTTAGTAATCTACGACGACATTTTTACAGAGTCTGCGAATTCAAAAATCGTATCAGACATGTTTACTAGGGGCAGACATTTCACGGTTTCCGTCATATTGATTACTCAAAATATATTTTTTCCTGGTAAATATTCGAGGAATATTAGTTTAAATGCTTCTCATTTCATATTGGTTAAATCACGAGACCTGTCACAAATTGAAACACTTGGACGACAAATATTTGGGAAAGTGGATTCAAAGAAATTTGTAGAGTTATATAAGCAAGTTATTAGCCAACCCTATGGCTATTTGCTAGTAGATCTGGGCTCGAACACTCCATCTACGATAACATTACGCGGTAATATTGTTCACGAACAGCCCTATGAGATAGTTTACCAATGGTGAGCAAGAAAGATGTACTGGAGCGAGTATATAACGACCCCTCATCTAGCGGAGGGCTTGGAGGGGTACAGAGATTGTATAAGGCCGCCAAAATTAATTAACTCTAGTATAACTCTAGCCGATGTAAAGGACTATCTGAAAAGCTCTGACTCCTATACATTGCATTATTTACATCCACATAAATTCCCTCGGCGTCGGGTGTTAAGCCCTAAACCACGACTATTTCAAGCTATAGACTTGGCCGAGATGAGTTTATTGGACAAACATAATGATGGAGTGAAATATTTACTCGTATGCGTAGATATTTTCTCCAGGTACGCCCAAGTAGTACCCTTACGCGCTAAGGATGGGAAAAGCACCACTAATGCTCTAGCTTTAATTCTAGATTCACCTCATTCTCAAGGAGTGCGCAAAATTAATTCTGATCGAGGTGGAGAATTTTATAACGCCACTATGAAAAAAATGCTGGCAGCAAGGAAAGTACGGTTATATAGTGTATTTTCTCAGGAGACTAAAGCTTCAATCGCTGAGCGGTTCATACGTACTTTAAAAGGTAAACTTTACAAGTTTATGACGGCGCGCAACACTTTAAAATACATGCAGGCTCTACCAGATATTGTGAAAACATATAATTTAACCCCACACAGAGCATTGAAGGGGAAGACACCTGCGGAGGTGCACGCTCTATCCTCGCCCAGCGAACACGCCAAACAATTTGATTTAATGTATAAAAGCCCGAGCAAAACAAAGAGAGCTATCATTCCACGATTGAGTGTTGGTGATACAGTACGCATCACGCTATCTGATCGCATTTCCAATTTTAAGAAAGGGTTTAAGCAGCAGAACACCCGCGAGATCTTTACAGTTACACGTATTGATCGGAGACAACCCATCCCTTTATACTTTCTAAAAGATCTGAATGGGGAAGAAATTGATGGTGGCTTCTATAAACAAGAATTAACACCAACACATTTGCCTCAAACCTTTAATATTGAGAAAGTATTGGGACAACGCAGAGTCTCTGGCAAACTCCAGTATAAAGTTAGGTACGCAGGTTATGATCGATCATTCGATCAATGGATTGATGCTGCTGAGATATTACATTTATAATGAAGAAGCCCTTAGTTTATAAATACAAGGAATTGATCCAACTATTATCAAAACTTCAGTATTCCTCGAGAAAGTAGTTGATTGAAAAATTGAAGAAACCACATATAAATTGTTTATCAGAAATTTTTAATAACTTTTAAAAAAAAAAATTGCCCGTGCCTGACAAGGTCGTTAAAAAGTTGAAAAAATATAAATTGCTTATTCGGTCACTAGCCTGTAAGAAACCTTCTGTGTCAACTAAGAAACAGATATTAACTAGCAAACGAGGAGGCAGTATTTTATCCATTATTTTACCGATAGCGGCTAGTTTAATTACACGGTTGTTCAGTAAGTAAAATGAAAGCCTTTTAGCTCGTACCGCGTAAAATAGTGGACAAGCGGAAAGCTGCACACAGCCCTGCCTACCCCGCTGTGAAAGCTGTTGCTCGTCATCTTACTGTCAAACCACCTCCTCCTCCTCAGCTGCATACCAACCCTTCCATAAAACATTTAATAGATTTGAAGTTGAAAGTGAGAGATCATGAATATGCGAGATCCTTGCTAAACCATTATGATGCTACCGGAATCGTTCGTTGGGATCTGAATGGAAATGTATTAGCTCCAGTATCTGGCATACATATAATTAATGACATTATACATAAAATGACTGTGCTTAAATCAGTTTTTCTACCGGATAAACTCCCCATTGCTCAACTGTTTTTCACACTAACATCTACATCGCGAGATTTATTCCGTAATACTACGGCAAGCAGTCAAGTGTATGAACCTCCGTCTGTTAAGAGAAAGGCGACTGTCAAGATTGATCCTCACAGTAAAAGGAAAGCTTCCTGGATTGTATATTAGCAGGTGAGTGTATATAAATGAGCGTGTAATGTGTAGATGGCTTTACTAGACAAAAAGCGGTCTAAGGAGATAGAGCGATGGACACTCACGTGATATACGCCACCAGCGTATCAGATACGCATTTATTCCCCAATAACATCCCCGCATCTTTCCAAAATCGATTGTTTAACCAGCTAGAATTAGATCCCAGGAGGAGTTATGAAATGTGCCTACAAAAATTACTCCTCCCCACTTCACATTACGTTATTAAGCGTGATAATCCCGAGGCATATATACGTGTAGGCGTTACGTATGAGAAAGTGAGCGAGGGGAAATACATGCATTCAAAGCATTTATTATCATCTGATGTTTTAGCCGGAACTATAAAAGAAATTAATACCAGGATTAATACAGAAATAGAGGCCATATTTTCAAGTAATGCTAAACTGAGTTTTTTAGGAAAGTCATTAAAACAATTTTCAGCTAAATATGGAACGCATTTTATTAAATATGATTCTTCCTCCAATCGAAACAAGTTCACTACTGTGATTAGTGATGAGAATATTAGCTCTGCAACGGGGCATAAAAACATCAGTAGAGTTACATTATCATTTGGAACCGCTTTTGGGAAAGTGTTGGGCGTAGTTCCAGAAATAGAATATGACATATTCGCAAAACGTCAGTACGCCTCGAGTGTAGTTAACACATGTCTATTCCCGCCAATGCCTAGAGGAGGAGTTGATATTCTGTGTGTTTATTGCGATAGAATCTCTTCTACTAGATATGGAAACCAGTCTGTAAATATTTTGGATGTAATCTCCCTAAATGGAAGTGATAACAGCAACAATAAAAAACTATATGTGCGTCTTAACACTAACATGATAGATAGCGTCAGCATCACTATTAGGGATCAAGATGGTAACCCAATACATTTTGATGAACGTGGGTGCACCATAGCAGTCTTGCATGTACGCCCCGTTGCAGGAGGTATATAACACCAATGCTTTCCCGACACTCCTCATTCGTCTGAAACAAGCGGAGAAATGCGTGTCCACTTTATTCCCCCCTCTGTTGAGGAATTATACATTCTGTTAACCCCTCCTAGAGGTGGTGGGACTGATGATATACGGATTTTCAACAGCAGTAGACGTTATACGCGAGGAGGAGGAATATTTTCCTTTTTAAGCGGGATAGCGCGTCGAGCAGCGCCCTTTATCATGAGGACTCTGGCCCCGGCTGCGCTTAGCTTGGGGCAGAACGTACTAGACGATATTAATAATGACAAACAAACTTTCAAACAATCTCTTAAGAAACGCGGAATTGAAACATTGAAAGGAGTAGGGAAGCAAATGATAGGCGGAAGAGCGCAGAAAAAGAATAAACAAACAAACAAAAAATTAGTAAACATCAAACGTTTTACTAAAGCGAAATATAATGATGTGTTGTCATAACTTCTTCTCACTCGGTTGGTGTTGTCTAAAGCGCGAACATGGCCGGATATAACGCTCTGGGCCTCCAGGTGCCATTAGAACATTATACAGCTGCTGTTAGTGAAGCCTTTCCTAAAGTATTTTCCCCTCGATTGGTAGAATCAACAATTGCCAGCAGACAAACTGTGGATGTATTACCTGTGAATTCTGGGGTCAATAATAAGTTTACAGACACTTATCTGGAATTCATCATCAAGGGAGTGAATGGTCAACTGGTGGATTTATCATCTATAGCTTTGGAGTTGACTATTGATCTAACCGAAGAAGATGGAATAACGCCTTTAGGAGATGCTAAAAACGCATCGTTGGTGAATGGATTATCGCAAACTCTATTCAAATCCGCTATTGTGTATTTAAACGAAACAGTAGTTGAAACCAGCTCATTATTCTCATTCTGGTCATACGTAAAGTTATTATCTACGATTTCTGGGTGTAAGGCTAACCGTTATGATAAACTGTCACAGTTTTTTAACCGAGTCGATCCTGGTAAAATTGAAGCTGGTTATTTCACTAATGCCTCGGCTAGTGAGAAGCAACGGATGACTGATATGAAAACGAGTGGCGTGAATACGTGTTTTAAACTAATGCTGGATGTCACATCCGTTAATAAAGCCATGGTGCAGAACAACTCTCCTATTACGTATACTTTTAATAAAACTTTATACAAAACGTATATATTGGGCACAGGTCAGCGCTCTATAACAATGGACCAGCCGTGGGGGACTGTTATACCAGAACATTTATATATGATCATCCTTGATATGGAGGCAGTGTCTGGTGCATATAATCGCAACCCGCTTTATTTGGAAAACTGCGAGCTTAGTAAAGTATTAATATCCCAGATTAGCACTAATATTGTCAATATTGGGTGCGACTTCCCTCATAACTGCGCCAAGTTGTATTACACAGCATTACAAGCCTTAGGCTTCGATAAAGACAATATATTATCTTATGACACATATGTGAATGGTGGAACCATACTGGCCTTTAATTTACAACCCGAGGATATCGATGACACCATCCCGATTGAAAAAAGTGGAAATCTGAGGATCGCTTTGGAATTTAAACGTGGAGTAGCTAGAAATAAAGTCATTCTAGTTTTTATGGGTCTACAACGGGTGTGATCAGCATTAACGCGGATCGTCGCGTTATTTGCGATACGCGAGGATAAAAATACTAATATGAATTGTTTGGAAATAAATGAGGCTATCAGAAGTAATTTAGGTGGTAAGGTAGACTATCTAGGATGTTTCCTAGCTGATGACGTCTGGAAAATACTGACAAAAATACATAAAAAAAGACCCGCGGTGTTCATAATGAACACTCTGGACTCGGGTTCTCCTAATAAAATGGGCCATTGGATAACATTCTATGTAAATAAGGATGAAGGTAGAAGCGAGATAGTTATACTAGACAGCTATGCCAATCCTGCAATAGGGTCTTATTCAAGATATTTCGAAGAGTTTATGTCCTACTTCCAAGACTATACCCTATATATTATGAAGAAAAGGATTCAATCCTTGAATAGTTACTTCTGTGGGAATTACGCCGTTTATTTTGCATATCATTTTTGCAGACTAGGCTTAGAGGCCGCCCTGCTTCACTTTGATGAAGCATTTAAATATGGTCATTTTCGCAAGAATGATGAAAAAGTGTTGAAATTCAATTACGCTCAGATGAAAATGCCTGTGTGTAAGCGAACATTCTGCTTAAACGGTAGTGATGCTGAGTGTGAAACGCTGTGTGACGAAGTTGGCTAGGATGATAGTGCGGTGAGTAATACTTTATGTTAGGATTGAATGATGAACACAATAATGTCTGTATTTATGTTTACAACATTGACAACAACAAAACTTATAACCTTTTCCACTTTCTACAGATTGACTGCTTGACTATCGTGTTGGGAAGGTTCGATGGACTGAATGAAGGTCTTTCTACAACTGTCTGCAAGCTAAACCACCAAGAAGAAGTCTTATTATTATTATTATTATTATTATTATTATTATTATTATTATTATTATTATTATTATTATTATTATTATTATCGTTGTAAATCGCTTAAGTGTTTAATAAAGAAATAAATTTTTATAATGTGTTTACTTTTCCCTCGTTATTGCTCTCACCATGTTGATCACGTTGCGATATAGCTTACACATACTAAAAGAGAATGCACGGAACAATGGTTGATGGTATGGGGCGGGTGGGGATGAGGGGTGGGGATGAGGGGTGGGGAGTGATTGATTGATGGCTGACAGGTGTAGGTCTGTCTGTCGGCAGGAGTAAGTACCTCGCCCCCTCCTTACCAGAATCCACAGTGTAAGGGGACCCGCCGTGGGATGAACATTGAAAACCCTTTAAGACGAAATGGGACACTTCCGCTGGAGAGTGCTCTCTCACCCCTCAACACTTGCGACTTCCTGTAGGAGGAAGCTAATGGACGTTCAGGCCATCCTCTCAGGTATGGGGGTTCTCCTCTCCCTCCCCCCTCCCCAAACATCCTCTACTCACGATCATCAAACTATTATCATTAAGTCTATGACAATCTCCTTCCTCATATTACACTCTTATCCTTGTATTTTCATACGTCTTCCCAGAAATTCCCTTTGTGTCTAGAGCGATGCGGTACACCTGCTCACCCTCCACTCAGGGCTGCCTCCGACACGCGCCAAACTTCCGGGAAATTCCCCAAAAACCCTGTGTGACGACGACGACGCGCTGCGACTACGACGTCGCGCGCCACCTGGCACCCAACAACATGACCTCCCCTCTTTCCTGACCACATACCCAAACACCGGACGCTCACACGCGTCCGAAACGCGCCAAAACTTCCGGGAAAATCCCCAAAAACCCCATGTGACGACGACGACGCGCGCGGCACCTGTCGGGTGGCACTCAAGAGTGCCACCTGGGGCAGCTGGTGCGCGTCGCCGTAGTCACATATTTCACTACTTGCATCGTAGGCTGAGAAGTGCGTTCTGGCTACTAGGTACGATATATATATATATATATATATATATATATATATATATATATGTCGTACCTAGTAGCCAGAACTCACTTTTCAGCCTACAATGCGAGGCCCGATTTGCCTAATAAGCCAAGTTTTCATGAATTAATATATTTTCTCTAATTTTTTTCTTATGAAATGATAAAGCAACCCATTTCATTATGTAAGAGGTCAATTTTTTTTTATTGGAGTTAAAATTAACGTAGATATATGACCGAACCTAACCAACCCTACCTAACCTAACCAAACCTATCTTTATAGGTTAGGTTCGGTTAGGTAGCCGAAAAAGTTAGGTTAGGTTAGGTTAGGTAGGTTAGGTAGTCGAAAAGCAATTAATTCATGAAAACTTGGCTTATTAGGCAAATCGGGCCTTGCATAGTAGGCTCAGAAGTGAGTTCTGGCTACTAGGTACGACATATATATATATATATATATATATGTCGTACCTAGTAGCCAGAACTCACTTCTCAGCCTACTATTCAAGGCCCGATTTGCCTAATAAGCCAAGTTTTCCTGAATTAATATATTTACTATAATTTTTTTCTTATGAAATGATAAAGCAACCCATTTCTTTATGTATGAGGTCAATTTTTTTTATTGGAGTTAAAATTAACGTAGATATATGACCGAACCTAACCAACCCTACCTAACCTAACCTAACCTATATATATAGGTAAGGTTAGGTTAGGTAGCCAAAAAAAGCTAGGTTAGGTTAGGTTAGGTAGGTTAGGTAGACGAAAAAACATTAATTCATGAAAACTTGGCTTATTAGGCAAATCGGGCCTTGAATAGTAGGCTGAGAAGTGCGTTCTGGCTATTAGGTACGACATATATATATATATATATATATATATATATATATATATATATATGTCGTACCTAGTAGCCAGAACGCACTTCTCAGCCTACTATTCAAGACCCGATTTGCCTAATACGCCAAGTTTTACTGAATTAATATATTTTCTCTAATTTTTTTCTTATGAAATGGTAAAGCTACCCATTTCATTATGTATGAGGTCAATTTTTTTTAATTAGAGTTAAAATTAACGTAGATATATGACCGAACCTAACCAACCCTACCTAACCTAACCTAACCAATCTTTATAGGTTAGGTTAGGTTAGGTAGCAGAAAAAGTTAGGTTAGGTTAGGTTAGGTAGGTTAGGTAGTCGAAAAAACATTAATTCAGTAAAACTTGGCTTATTAGGCAAATCGGGCCTTGCATAGTAGGCTGAGAAGTGCGTTCTGGCTACTAGGTACGACATATATATATATATATATATATATATATATATATATATATATATATATATATATATATATGTCGTACCTAGTAGCCAGAACGCACTTCTTAGCCTACTATGCAAGGCCCGATTTGCCTAATAAGCCAAGTTTTCCTGAATTAATATATTTTCTCAATATTTTTTCTTATGAAATGATAAAACTACCCATTTCATTATGTATGAGATCATTTTTTTTATTGGAGTTAAAAAAAAAGTAGATATATGACCGAACCTAACCAACCCTACCTAACCTAACCTAACCTATCCTTATAGGTTAGGTTAGGTTAGGTAGCCGAAAAAGTTAGGTTAGGTTAGATTAGGTTAGGTAGGTTAGGTAGTCGAAAAACAATTAATTCATGAAAACTTGGCTTATTAGACAAATCGGGCCTTGCATAGTAGGCCGAGAAGTGCGTTCTGGCTACTAGGTACGACACATATATATATATATATATATATATATATATATATATATATATATATATATATATATATATATATATATATATATATATATATATGTATATATATATATATATATATATATATATATATATATATATATATATATATATATATATATATAGATATATATATATATATATAGATATATATATATGTCGTACCTAGTAGCCAGAACGCACTTTTCAGCCTACAATGCAAGGCCCAATTTGCCTAATAAGCCAAATTTTCATGAATTAATTGTTTTTCGACTACCTAACCTACCTAACCTAACCTAACCTAACTTTTTCGGCTACCTAACCTAACCTAACCTATAAAGATAGGTTAGGTTAGGTTAGGTAGGGTTGGTTAGGTTCGGTCATATATCTACGTTAATTTTAACTCCAATAAAAAAAAATTGACCTCATACATAATGAAATGGGTAGCTTTATCCTTTCATAAGAAAAAAATTAGAGAAAATATATTAATTCAGGAAAACTTATTAGGCAAATCGGGCCTTGCATAGTAGGACGAGAAGTGCATTCTGGCTACTAGGTACGACATATATATATATATATATATATATATATATATATATATATATATATATATATATATATATATATATATATATATATATATATATATATATATATATATATATATATAAATATAAGATAGAGAGAAATCTAGTGTATAGCAGTAGCCTAACGTCATGTAGTTTGAAAAAGATCCTTGTATGCTTATTGATGTAATGCTACATAAATGCTGTATAGGTAACATTATGTGGACCATGATGGAGAATGTATACATATAGTTTTCAGATGTATTACTCACATGTATACTTTCCATTTCATGTTTGTTCCTTGCACTGTCCTCTTGTCATAACATTTACTGAGATTATGGCTTTGTGAAATGTATATCACGTAGACCTACTTTTGATACACATGTTGTATATATCTACTTTATTCTGTTTTCTTGTATACATTTGTATTAACTGTTGGCCGACGTCTTGAATCCTTCCTAACCCCCCCCCCCCCCGTCTTCCCCTTGATGCACCGACTCGCGTCAGTGTTACCATGTCTTACCCATACGAAATCTTTGTGTACATATTTTTATATCTTGATAAATTCTCTATTGTATTGAATTCTTATCATGTAAGGTTGTGTCTTTTAATCTTTACTTTGCTGTATATTAAATTAGAAGTTCATGAGTGAGTTGTCTGTAAATGAGCTAGCGAGATTTGAAAGTTGAGGGTCAGTTGACTCATCGGAATTGGATACAGTCTCAAGCCAAGCGACGTTTTGTTTGTTTGTTCGTCTGTAAATGGACAGGTTGTACTACAAGTGACTTGATATATTAATATCACCTGTACAGTGTATGTATGACACCTAAATTAGTGTATTTATTTATAATGTGTGTAAATAATGGGTAGTTAATCCATATGACTGATGCTAGGAATGTCTGAAATCTCCTTAGAAGGATATTTTGGCCCTGAGAAGGGTCGAGTTTGATGTATACTACGGTGGCCGATACAGCTTATGCACGCTCTCCGCGGATACAGCGAGCAAGCTGAAAGTCCTTTGGCATGATGGTGATACGCTTGACGTGGATGACACAGCAACCCGTCCTCTTAAAAATAACGTCACTTTTCGCTGGTATGCGCACTATGGCCAAATTTGGACGTAATTTGAAATGAAATCGACTCACAAAAGTGACGTTCTGTTCCGTTTTCTATTTGAGTCGTCCGGCTTACGTGCAGAGGTTATAAGAGGACACTTTAAATTAACGTTTTTCATTTCGTTTTGAAACTTTATGAGAATTTCCTGCCCACCTAACCTATCAGAGGACTCTTAACTTACTGTTGTTGAAAAAAAAAATCCCAAATTTATTTTCATTTTTTTTTTCATTTTCAAATTACGTCCAAATTCGGCCATACGGGCAAACGGCCAAAAGCGACGTTCTTTTTAAGAGGACAGGTTGTGTTTAGTGTCCTCGAAGAGACCGACCAGATAAGCCTTGGATGCCTCCTGTAATGCCATGACGGCAGATGACTGGAAGCGAAGATCGGTCTTGAAGTCCTGGGCAATCTCAAGCACCTGACTTCGCCAGCCCGAATTTTTTGCCCCCTACTGTAACTCTCTGGCTCCTTCCTGCTAGGTAATTCCTTACCCATGCTAGGGCCTTTCCGCTCACTCCCGCCTGCCTCTCAAGTTTGAATAGCAGTCTCATGTGCGGTACTGTATCAAAGGCTTTTTGACTGTCCAGAAATATGCAATCTGCCCAACCCTCTGTGTCCTGCCTTTCCTCGTTATTTTATCACAGAATTCCAAAAGGTTTGTCAGGCAAGATTTCCCTTTCCACTCACCTAATTATGTTTGTGGGGGTTGAGCTCTGGCTCTTTGGTCCCGCCTCTTAACCGTCAATCAAGTGATGTACAGATTCCTGAGCCTACTGGGCTCTGTCATATCTACATTTGAAACTGTGTATTGAGTCAGCCTCCACCACATCACTTCCTAGAGCATTCCATTTACTAACTACTCTGACACTGAAAACGTTCTTTCTAATGTCTCTCTGGCTCATTTGGGTACTTAGCTTCCACCTGTGTCCCCTTGTGCGTGTGCCACCCGTGTTAAATATTACATCCTAGTTGACCAGACCACACACTAGAAGGTGAAGGGCCGACGACGTTTCGGTCCGTCCTGGACCATTCTCAAGTCGACTCACCTCTCTCTTGCCTATTTATTGCCTGTCTCTACTTCCTCATCACAATAAATTTGAGAATGGTCCAGGACGGACCGAAACGTCGGCGTCCCTTCACCTTCTAGTGTGTGGTCTGGTCAACATACTTTAGCCACGTTATTGTGACTCATCGCCTGCATATGGATACCACACGTAAGCGTCTTACTCTCTTTAATTTCTTCAATGCTCTACCTTCCTTTAAACAGCCTTTTCGCGCCTTTGAATCTTCTCTTCTTGCCACCAAGCGTCGAAAGAACCAGCTCAGGTTTCTTAAAGACTGTCTTGCTGAGCAAGTTCTCCCTCTTTCCTTATCTCACTTTCTCCGGTTCAACACTTCGGGGTCTCCTTTTCATGAACATGCCCGCCTTCTTCTTTAAGAACTTATTCATGCCACCTCCTTGCAAGTTGACGAGGCTTTTCTAGTTGTTCGTCAACATCAACGATTTCTGTCCTCTTCTCTTCCCAGTGATCTATGCAGTGTCATATTTCCAATTGCATTTGACACTGCTCATGTCTCCTGTTCCCACCACTCCTCCACACTACACAACAAACTTCAACGCCTGATCTCCAACAGTTCTTGGGCTAAATACTCTCTCTGACTGTGTTACGAACCTTTCATCCTACCCTCCTTCTAAGCACCAGCAAGAACTTCTTGGCCTTGGTCTTTCTTTTGCTACTTCCCCTGGCCCACGCTGTGGCATTGATCTCATTAGTTCCTTTTGTTAGGTTTGTCAATTCAAACTCTAGTACTCTTTCGGACCTGTCTATCTTTAGAGGGGCCTTTATCTCCGTTCTTAACAGCTTGTTTTCTAGAGAGTCGGGTGAGTGAGAGGGGTGAGAGAGAGGGGTGAGAGAAAGGAGTGAGAGAGAGGGGTGAGAGAGTGGGGTGAGAGAAAGGGGTGAGAGAGAGGGGTGAGAGAGAGGGGGAAGTGGAAGGGGGTGAGAGAGTGGAGTGGATATAGTGGGGAAATAGGGAGGGGGGGATTTGGAGAGTGGAATGGCATGGGATGCAGGGGGGGGGGGAGGGGTATAGTTGGTCAACAGGGTCTGAAACGTGAGGTAGACAGATAGGGAGATAGGAAGAGACGTAGGGAGGAAGGTGGTACAGAGGTGGGGGCTCGAGAGGTGTGAGATTAAATACTACGAAGACAAATTTACTCACACAAAGGGCAATATTAAGAAAACATGGAGCAAAATTTCTCAAATATTGGGATCAAAAAAGATTATAAATAACAAACAAATTCTCTTTTATTATGTTTACTGAAACGTGGTTAAAAGGGGACACTTCTCAACTCTATTACATACCAAACTACTCAGCCATTCACAACTGTCGTCCTATACAAAGAGGTGGTGGTACTTCTCTTTACTACCACCATGCACTGACTTGCTTAAAAGTAATTAAATCTAGAGACCCTTATGGAGAGTATATATTTGCCTCTTTCAGAGTTAAGGGTAACGATGCTGTCTTGACTGTGGGAGCAGTCTACAGGGTTCCTAACACTGATGTGACTAAATTTACCTCTAACCTTAGAATTCTAATACTAGAGAACCGACTGAACAAAAACCACTTAATTATTTCTGGTGACTTTAACGTTGACCTCTGCGAGCCTGATAACCCTCCTGCTGCTAGTTTCCTCAACTGTATGAATTCCTGCTTCCTCATGCCCGTAATCACTAGACCTACTAGAATCACTGACAGTACTGCCACGGCTCTTGATCACATCTGGACCAACATTAACAAACCACCTCTAGAGGCAAGGAAGATAAGCTTTAGGCTGCACAATGAAACTGCTATCGGCAATTTTATAGCTGCTGCTGCTAATATCAACTGGGAATCTGAATTAGGGAACATAGGGGACATCAATCTAGCAGTGCAATCATTTCTTCAAATTGATCAGTCCAGCAACCAAGAGGGCTGGTTGACGACCAGGCCGCGGGGACGCTAAGCCCCAGAAGCACCTCAAGGTAACTACATTTTTTTTGTCCCACACCACACCCCAGGAAGCAGCCCATGACAGCTAACTAATTCCCAGGTATCTATTTACTTTTAGGTAACAGGGGCATCAGGGTGAAAGAAACTTTGCCCATTGTTTCTCACCGGCGCCCGGAATCGAATCCGGGACCGCAGGATCACGCGCCCGGCGTGCTGTCCGCTCAGACACTGGCCCCATGTGTGTGTGTGTACTTACTCGGATAAATGTACTTCCTGGGTCATGCATCAGCTCCTGGCCCCCACCTTTCGGCAACTTTATACTTTATTTAAGTGACTGATCCATTTTTCTAATCGTGTTCATAACCTGTAAGAGACAGTAACTGAACTGAGACCCGAACTGTGTGAGCAGTGAGAGAGAGAACCGTGTGAGCAGTGAGAGAGAGAACTGTGTGAGCAGTGAGAGAGAACTGTGTGAGCAGTGAGAGAGAGAACTGTGTGAGCAGTGAGAGAGAGAACTGTGTGAGCAGTGAGAGAGAACTGTGTGAGCAGTGAGAGAGAGAACTGTGTGAGCAGTGAGAGAGAGAACTGTGTGAGCAGTGAGAGAGAGAACTGTGTGAGCAGTGAGAGAGAACTGTGTGAGCAGTGAGAGGGAACTGTGTGAGCAGTGAGAGAGAACTGTGTGAGCAGTGAGGGAGAGAACCGTGTGAGCAGTGAGAGAGAACTGTGTGAGCAGTGAGAGAGAGAACTGTGTGAGCGGTGAGAGAGAGAACTGTGTGAGCGGTGAGAGAGAGAACTGTGTGAGCAGTGAGAGAGAGAGAACTGTGTGAGCAGTGAGAGAGAACTGTGTGAGCAGTGAGAGAGAACTGTCTGAGCAGTGAGGGAGAGAACCGTGTGAGCAGTGAGAGAGAGAACCGTGTAAGCAGTGAGAGAGAGAACTGTGTGAGCAGTGAGAGAGAGAACTGTGTGAGCAGTGAGAGAGAACTGTGTGAGCAGTGAGGGAGAGAACCGTGTGAGCAGTGGGGGAGAGAACCGTGTGAGCAGTGAGGGAGAACTGTGTGAGCAGTGAGGGAGAGAACTGTGTGAGCAGTGGGGGAGAGAACCATGTGAGCAGTGAGGGAAAACTGTGTGAGCAGTGAGAGAGAGAACTGTGTGAGCAGTGAGAGAGAACTGTGTGAGCAGTGAGGGAGAGAACCGTGTGAGCAGTGGGGGAGAGAACCGTGTGAGCAGTGAGGGAGAACTGTGTGAGCAGTGAGGGAGAGAACTGTGTGAGCAGTGAAAGAGAACTGTGTGAGCAGCGAGGGAGAGAACTGTGTGAGCAGTGAAGGAGAGAACTGTGTGAGCAGTGAGGGAGAGAACTGTGTGAGCAGTGAGGGAGAGAACCGTGTGAGCAGTGAGGGAGAGAACTGTGTGAGCAGTGAGAGAGAGAACAGTTTGAGCAGTGAGGGAGAGAACCGTGTGAGCAGTGAGGGAGAGAACTGTGTGAGCAGTGAAGGAGAGAACTGTGTGAGCAGTGAGGGAGAGAACTGTGTGAGCAGTGAGGGAGAGAACCGTGTGAGCAGTGAGGGAGAGAACCGTGTGAGCAGTGAGAGAGAGAACTGTGTGAGCAGTGAGGAAGATAACTGTGTGAGCAGTGAGAGAGAGAACAGTTTGAGCAGTGAGGGAGAGAACCGTGTGAGCAGTGAGGGAGAGAACTGTGTGAGCAGTGAAGGAGAGAACTGTGTGAGCAGTGAGGGAGAGAACTGTGTGAATAGTGGGGGAGAGAACCGTGTAAGCAATGAGGGAGAGAACCGTGTGAGCAGTGAGGAAGAGAACTGTGTGAGCAGTGAGAGAGAGAACTGTGTGAGCAGTGAGAGAGAGAACAGTTTGAGCAGTGAGGGAGAGAACTGTGTGAGCAGTGAGGGAGAGAACCGTGTGAGCAGTGAGGGAGAGAACCGTGTGAGCAGTGAGGGAGAGAACTGTGTGAGCAGTGAGGGAGAGAACCGTGTGAGCAGTGAGGGAGAGAACTGTGTGAGCAGTGAGGGAGAGAACCGTGTGAGCAGTGATGGAGAGAACTGGGTGAGCAGTGACAGAAAGAACAGTTTGAGCAGTGAGGGAGAGAACCGTGTGAGCAGTGAGGGAGAGAACTGTGTGAGCAGTGAAGGAGAGAACTGTGTGAGCAGTGAGGGAGAGAACTGTGTGAGCAGTGAGGGAGAGAACCGTGTGAGCAGTGAGGGAGAGAACTGTGTGAGCAGTGAGGAAGAGAACTGTGTGAGCAGTGAGAGAGAGAACTGTGTGAGCAGTGAAAGAGAGTACAGTTTGAGCAGTGAGGGAGAGAACCGTGTGAGCAGTGAGGGAGAGAACTGTGTGAGCAGTGAAGGTGAGAACTGTGTGAGCAGTGAGGGAGAGAACTGTGTGAGCAGTGAGGGAGAGAACCGTGTGAGCAGTGAGGGAGAGAACAGTGTGAGCAGTGAGGGAGAGAACTGTGAGCAGTGAGGGAGAGAACTGTGTGAGCAGTGAGGGAGAACTGTCTGGCAGTGACGGAGAGAACCGTGTGAGCAGTGAGAGAGAACTGTGTGAGCAGTGAGGGATAGAATCGTGTGAGCAGTGAGAGAGAGAACCGTGTGAGCAGTGAGGGAGAGAATTGTTTGAGCAGTGAGGGAGAGAACTGTGTGAGCAGTGAGAGAGAGAACCGTGTGAGCAGTGAGAAAGAACTGTGTGAGCAGTGAGAGAGAAAACTGTGAGCAGTGAGAGAGAGAAAACTGAGAGCAGTGAGAGAGAACTGTGTGAGCTGTGAGGGAGAGAACCGTGTGAGCAGTGAGAGAGAGAGAACCGTGTGAGCAGTGAGAACCAGAACCGTGTGAGTAGTGAGAGAGAGAACTATGTGAGTAGTGAATGAGAGAACTGTGTGAGCAGTGAGGGAGAGAACTGTGAGCAGTGAGGAAGAACTGTGTGAGCAGTGAGGGAGAGAACCGTGTGAGCAGTGAGAGAGAACTGTGTGAGCAGTGAGAGAGAACTGTGTGAGTAGTGAGTGAGAGAACCGTGTGAGCAGTGAGAGAGAGAACCGTGTGAGCAGTGAGAGAGAAAACTGTGAGCAGTGAGAGAGAGAACTGTGTGAGCAGTGAGAGATAAAACTCTGAGCAGTGAGAGAGAATTGTGTGAGCAGTGAGAGAGAGAACTGTGAGCAGTGAGAGAGAACTGTGTGAGCAGCGAGGGAGAGAACCGTGTGAAGAGTGAGAAAGAGAACTGTGAGCAGTGAGAGAGAGAACCGTGTGAGCAGTGAGAGAGGGAAATATGTGAGCGGTGAGAGAGAGAACTGTGTGAGCAGTGAGAGAGAGAACCGTGGGTGCAGTGAGATAGAGAACTGTGTGAGCAGTGCGAGAGAGAACCCAGTGAGCAGTGAGAGAGGGAAATATGTGAGCAGTGAGAGAGAGAACTGTGTAAGCAGTGAGAGAGAGGACCGTGTGTGCAGTGAGATAGAGAACTGTGTGAGCATTGAGAGAGAGAACCCTGTGAGCAGTAAAAAAGAACCCCGTGTGAGCAGGGAGGGGAGAGAACTCTGTGAGCAGTGAGAGAGAGAACTGTGTGAGCAGTGAGAGAGAGAACTGTGTGAGCAGTGGGAGAGAACTGTGTGAGCAGTGAGGGAGAGAACTGTGTGAGCAGTGAGGGAGAGAACCGTGTGAGCAGTGAGGGAGAGAACTGTATGAGCAGTGACAGAGAGAACAGTTTGAGCAGTGAGGGAGAGAACCGTGTGAGCAGTGAGGGAGGGAACTGTGTGAGCAGTGAAGGAGAGAACTGTGTGAGCAGTGAGGGAGAGAACTGTGTGAATAGTGGGGGAGAGAGCCGTGTAAGCAGTGAGGGAGAGAACCGTGTGAGCAGTGAGGAAGAGAACTGTGTGAGCAGTGAGAGAGAGAACTGTGTGAGCAGTGAGAGAGAGAACAGTTTGAGCAGTGAGGGAGAGAACTGTGTGAGCAGTGAGGGAGAGAACCGTGTGAGCTGTGAGGGAGAGAACCGTGTGAGCAGTGAGGGAGAGAACTGTGTGAGCAGTGAGGGAGAGAACCGTGTGAGCAGTGAGGGAGAGAACTGTGTGAGCAGTGAGGGAGAGAACCGTGTGAGCAGTGAGGGAGAGAACTGTGTGAGCAGTGACAGAGAGAACAGTTTGAGCAGTGAGGGAGAGAACCGTGTGAGCAGTGAGGGAGAGAACTGTGTGAGCAGTGAAGGAGAGAACTGTGTGAGCAGTGAGGGAGAGAACTGTGTGAGCAGTGAGGGAGAGAACCGTGTGAGCAGTGAGGGAGAGAACTGTGTGAGCAGTGAGGAAGAGAACTGTGTGAGCAGTGAGAGAGAGAACTGTGTGAGCAGTGAAAGAGAGTACAGTTTGAGCAGTGAGGGAAAGAACCGTGTGAGCAGTGAGGGAGAGAACTGTGAGAGCAGTGAAGGAGAGAACTGTGTGAGCAGTGAGGGAGAGAACTGTGTGAGCAGTGAGGGAGAGAACCGTGTGAGCAGTGAGGGAGAGAACAGTGTGAGCAGTGAGGGAGAGAACTGTGAGCAGTCAGGGAGAGAACTGTGTGAGCAGTGAGGGAGAACTGTGTGGCAGTGACGGAGAGAACCGTGTGAGCAGTGAGAGAGAACTGTGTGAGCAGTGAGGGAGAGAATCGTGTGAGCAGTAAGAGAGAGAACCGTGTGAGCAGTGAGGGAGAGAATTGTTTGAGCAGTGAGGGAGAGAACTGTGTGAGCAGTGAGAGAGAGAACAGTGTGAACAGTGAGTAAGATCTGTGTGAGCAGTGAGAGAGAAAACTGTGAGCAGTGAGAGAGAGAAAACTGAGAGCAGTGAGAGAGAACTGTGTGAGCTGTGAGGGAGAGAACCGTGTGAGCAGTGAGAGAGAGAACCGTGTGAGCAGTGAGAACCAGAACCGTGTGAGTAGTGAGGGAGAGAACTGTGTGAGCATTGAAGGAGAGAACTGTGTGAGCAGTGAGGGAGAGAACTGTGTGAATAGTGGGGGAGAGAACCGTTTAAGCAGTGAGGGAGAGAACCGTGTGAGCAGTGAGGAAGAGAACTTTGTGAGCAGTGAGAGAGAGAACTGTGTGAGCAGTGAGAGAGAGAACAGTTTGAGCAGTGAGGGAGAGAACTGTGTGAGCAGTGAGGGAGAGAACCGTGTGAGCAGTGAGGGAGAGAACCGTGTGAGCAGTGAGGGAGAGAACTGTGTGAGCAGTGAGGGAGAGAACCGTGTGAGCAGTGAGGAAGAGAACTGTGTGAGCAGTGAGGGAGAGAACCGTGTGAGCAGTGATGGAGAGAACTGGGTGAGCAGTGAGGGAGAGAACTGTGTGAGCAGTGACAGAGAGAACAGTTTGAGCAGTGAGGGAGAGAACCGTGTGAGCAGTGAGGGAGAGAACTGTGTGAGCAGTGAAGGAGAGAACTGTGTGAGCAGTGAGGGAGAGAACTGTGTGAATAGTGGGGGAGAGAACCGTGTAAGCAGTGAGGGAGAGAACCGTGTGAGCAGTGAGGAAGAGAACTGTGTGAGCAGTGAGAGAGAGAACTGTGTGAGCAGTGAGAGAGAGAACAGTTTGAGCAGTGAGGGAGAGAACTGTGTGAGCAGTGAGGGAGAGAACCGTGTGAGCAGTGAGGGAGAGAACCGTGTGAGCAGTGAGGGAGAGAACTGTGTGAGCAGTGAGGGAGAGAACCGTGTGAGCAGTGAGGGAGAGAACTGTGTGAGCAGTGAGGGAGAGAACCGTGTGAGCAGTGAGGGAGAGAACTGTGTGAGCAGTAACAGAGAGAACAGTTTGAGCAGTGAGGGAGAGAACCGTGTGAGCAGTGAGGGAGAGAACTGTGTGAGCAGTGAAGGAGAGAACTGTGTGAGCAGTGAGGGAGAGAACTGTGTGAGCAGTGAGGGAGAGAACTGTGTGAGCAGTGAGGAAGAGAACTGTGTGAGCAGTGAGAGAGAGAACTGTGTGAGCAGTGAAAGAGAGTACAGTTTGAGCAGTGAGGGAGAGAACCGTGTGAGCAGTGAGGGAGAGAACTGTGAGAGCAGTGAAGGAGAGAACTGTGTGAGCAGTGAGGGAGAGAACTGTGTGAGTAGTGAGAGAGAGAACTATGTGAGTAGTGAATGAGAGAACTGTGTGAGCAGTGAGGGAGAGAACTGTGAGCAGTGAGGAAGAACTGTGTGAGCAGTGAGGGAGAGAACCATGTGAGCAGTGAGAGAGAACTGTGTGAGCAGTGAGGGAGAGAACCGTGTGAGCAGTGAGGGAGAGAACTGTGTGAGCAGTGACAGAGAGAACAGTTTGAGCAGTGAGGGAGAGAACCGTGTGAGCAGTGAGGGAGAGAACTGTGTGAGCAGTGAAGGAGAGAACTGTGTGAGCAGTGAGGGAGAGAACTGTGTGAGCAGTGAGGGAGAGAACTGTGTGAGCAGTGAGGAAGAGAACTGTGTGAGCAGTGAGAGAGAGAACTGTGTGAGCAGTGAAAGAGAGTACAGTTTGAGCAGTGAGGGAGAGAACCGTGTGAGCAGTGAGGGAGAGAACTGTGAGAGCAGTGAAGGAGAGAACTGTGTGAGCAGTGAGGGAGAGAACTGTGTGAGTAGTGAGAGAGAGAACTATGTGAGTAGTGAATGAGAGAACTGTGTGAGCAGTGAGGGAGAGAACTGTGAGCAGTGAGGAAGAACTGTGTGAGCAGTGAGGGAGAGAACCGTGTGAGCAGTGAGAGAGAACTGTGTGAGCAGTGAGAGAGAACTGTGTGAGCAGTGAGGGAGAGAATCGTGTGAGCAGTGAGAGAGAGAACCGTGTGAGCAGTGAGGGAGAGAATTGTTTGAGCAGTGAGGGAGAGAACTGTGTGAGCAGTGAGAGAGAGAACTGTGTGAGCAGTGAGTAAGAACTGTGTGAGCAGTGAGAGAGAAAACTGTGAGCAGTGAGAGAGAGAAAACTGAGAGCAGTGAGAGAGAACTGTGTGAGCTGTGAGGGAGAGAACCGTGTGAGCAGTGAGAGAGAGAACCGTGTGAGCAGTGAGAACCAGAACCGTGTGAGTAGTGAGAGAGAGAACTATGTGAGTAGTGAATGAGAGAACTGTGTGAGCAGTGAGGGAGAGAACTGTGAGCAGTGAGGAAGAACTGTGTGAGCAGTGAGGGAGAGAACCGTGTGAGCAGTGAGAGAGAACTGTGTGAGCAGTGAGAGAGAACTGTGTGAGTAGTGAGTGAGAGAACCGTGTGAGAAGTGAGAGAAAGAACCGTGTGAGCAGTGAGAGAGAAAACTGTGAGCAGTGAGAGAGAGAACTGTGTGAGCAGTGAGAGAGAAAACTCTGAGCAGTGAGAGAGAATTGTGTGAGCAGTGAGAGAGAGAACTGTGAGCAGTGAGAGAGAACTGTGTGAGCAGCGAGGGAGAGAACCGTGTGAGCAGTGAGAAAGAGAACTGTGAGCAGTGAGAGAGAGAACCGTGTGAGCAGTGAGAGAGGGAAATATGTGAGCAGTGAGAGAGAGAACTGTGTGAGCAGTGAGAGAGAGATCCGTGGGTGCAGTGAGATAGAGAACTGTGTGAGCAGTGCGAGAGAGAACCCAGTGAGCAGTGAGAGAGGGAAATATGTGAGCAGTGAGAGAGAGAAATGTGTAAGCAGTGAGAGAGAGGACCGTGTGTGCAGTGAGATAGAGAACTGTGTGGGCAGTGAGAGAGAGAACCCTGTGAGCAGTAAAAAAGAACCCCGTGTGAGCAGGGAGGGGAGAGAACTCTGTGAGCAGTGAGAGAGAGAACTGTGTGAGCAGTGAGAGAGAGACTTGTGTGAGCAGTGGGAGAGAACTGTGTGAGCAGTGAGGGAGAGAACTGTGTGAGCAGTGAGGGAGAGAACCGTGTGAGCAGTGAGGGAGAGAACTGTGAGAGCAGTGACAGAGAGAACAGTTTGAGCAGTGAGGGAGAGAACCGTGTGAGCAGTGAGGGAGAGAACTGTGTGAGCAGTGAAGGAGAGAACTGTGTGAGCAGTGAGGGAGAGAACTGTGTGAATAGTGGGGGAGAGAACCGTTTAAGCAGTGAGGGAGAGAACCGTGTGAGCAGTGAGGAAGAGAACTTTGTGAGCAGTGAGAGAGAGAACTGTGTGAGCAGTGAGAAAGAGAACAGTTTGAGCAGAGAGGGAGGGAACTGTGTGAGCAGTGAGGGAGAGAACCGTGTGAGCAGTGAGGGAGAGAACCGTGTGAGCAGTGAGGGAGAGAACTGTGTGAGCAGTGAGGGAGAGAACCGTGTGAGCAGTGAGGGAGAGAACTGTGTGAGCAGTGAGGGAGAGAACCGTGTGAGCAGTGAGGGAGAGAACTGTGTGAGCAGTGACAGAGAGAACAGTTTGAGCAGTGAGGGAGAGAACCGTGTGAGCAGTGAGGGAGAGAACTGTGTGTGCAGTGAAGGAGAGAACTGTGTGAGCAGTGAGGGAGAGAACTGAGTGAGCAGTGAGGGAGAGAACCGTGTGAGCAGTGAGGGAGAGAACTGTGTGAGCAGTGAGGAAGAGAACTGTGTGAGCAGTGAGAGAGAGAACTGTGTGAGCAGTGAAAGAGAGTACAGTTTGAGCAGTGAGGGAGAGAACCGTGTGAGCAGTGAGGGAGAGAACTGTGAGAGCAGTGAAGGAGAGAACTGTGTGAGCAGTGAGGGAGAGAATCGTGTGAGCAGTGAGAGAGAGAACCGTGTGAGCAGTGAGGGAGAGAATTGTTTGAGCAGTGAGGGAGAGAACTGTGTGAGCAGTGAGAGAGAGAACCGTGTGAGCAGTGAGAAAGAACTGTGTGAGCAGTGAGAGAGAAAACTGTGAGCAGTGAGAGAGAGAAAACTGAGAGCAGTGAGAGAGAACTGTGTGAGCTGTGAGGGAGAGAACCGTGTGAGCAGTGAGAGAGAGAACCGTGTGAGCAGTGAGAACCAGAACCGTGTGAGTAGTGAGAGAGAGAACTATGTGAGTAGTGAATGAGAGAACTGTGTGAGCAGTGAGGGAGAGAACTGTGAGCAGTGAGGAAGAACTGTGTGAGCAGTGAGGGAGAGAACCGTGTGAGCAGTGAGAGAGAACTGTGTGAGCAGTGAGAGAGAACTGTGTGAGTAGTGAGTGAGAGAACCGTGTGAGCAGTGAGAGAGAGAACCGTGTGAGCAGTGAGAGAGAACACTGTGAGCAGTGAGAGAGAGAACTGTGTGAGCAGTGAGAGAGAAAACTCTGAGCAGTGAAAGAGAATTGTGTGAGCAGTGAGAGAGAGAACTGTGAACAGTGAGATAGAACTGAGTGAGCAGCGAGGGAGAGAACCGTGTGAGCAGTGAGAAAGAGAACTGTGAGCAGTGAGAGAGAGAACCGTGTGAGCAGTGAGAGAGGGAAATATGTGAGCAGTGAGAGAGAGAACTGTGTGAGCAGTGAGAGAGAGAACCGTGGGTGCAGTGAGATAGAGAACTGTGTGAGCAGTGCGAGAGAGAACCCAGTGAGCAGTGAGAGAGGGAAATATGTGAGCAGTGAGAGAGAGAACTGTGTAAGCAGTGAGAGAGAGAACCCTGTGAGCAGTAAAAAAGAGAACCGTGTGAGCAGGGAGGGGAGAGAACTCTGTGAGCAGTGAGAGAGAGAACTGTGTGAGCAGTGAGAGAGAGAACTGTATGAGCAGTGGGAGAGAACTGTGTGAGCAGTGAGGGAGAGAACTGTGTGAGAAGTGAGAGAGAACTGTGTGAGCAGTGACGAGGGAACTGTGTGAGCAGTGAGAGAAAACAATGTGAGCAGTGAGGGAGAGAACTGTGTGAGCTGTGAGGGAGAGAACTGTGTGAGCAGTGAAGGAGAGAGCTGTGTGAGCACTGAAAGACAACTGTGTGAGCAGTGAGAGAGAAAACTGTGTTATAAGTGAAGGAGAGAACTGTGAGAGCAGTGAGAGAGAACTGTGTGAGCAGTGAGAGAACTGTGTGAGCAGTGAGGGAGAGAACTATGTGAGTAGTCAGAGAGAACTGTGTGAGCAGTGAGAGAGAACAATGTGAGCAGTGAGGGAGAGAACTGTGTGAGCAATCAGGGAGAGAACTGTGTGAGCAGTGAGGAAGAGAACTGTGTGAGCAATGAGAGAGAACTGTGTGAGCAGTGAGAGAGAGAACCGTGTGAGCAATGAGAGAGAGAAAACCGTGTGAGCAATGAGAGAACCCTATGAGCAATGGGAGAGAGAACCGTGTGTGCAATGAGAGAGAGAACCGTGTGAGCAATGAGAGGAAGAACCGTGTGAGTAATGAGAGAGAGATCTGTGTGTGAGCAGTGAGAGAGAGAACTGTAAGAGCAGTGAGAGAGAGAAAACTGTGTGAGCAGTGAGAGAGAGAAAACTGTGTGAGCAGTGAGAGAGAGATCTGTGTGAGCAGTGAGAGAGAGAAAACTGTGTGAGCAGTGAGGAAGAGAACTGTGTGAGCAGTGAGAGAGAACTGTGTGAGCAGTGAGAGAAAGAACTGTGTGAGCAGTGAGAGAGAATTGTGTGAGCAGTGACAGAGAACTGTGTGAGCAGTGAAACAGAACTGTGTGAGCAGTGAGAGAGAGAAAACTGTGTGAGCAGTGAGAACTGTGTGAGCAGTGAAAAAGAACTGTGTGAGCAGTGAGCGAAAGAACTGTGTGAGGAGTGAGGGGGACAACTATGTGAGCAGTGAGAGAGAACTGTGTGAGCAGTGAGAGAGAGAGAACTGTGTGAGCAGTGAAAGACAACTGTGTGAGCAGTGAGAGAGAGAACTGCGTGAGGAGTGAGAGAGAACTGTGTGAACAGTGAGAGAGAAAACTGTGTTATAAGTGAGGGAGAGAACTGTGAGAGCAGTGAGAGAGAACTGTGTGAGCAGTGAGAGAACTGTGTGAGCAGTGAGGGAGAGAACTGTGTGAGTAGTGAGAGAGAACTGTGTGAGCAGTGAGCGAGAGAACTGTGTGAGCAGTGAGGAAGAGAACTGTGTGAGCAGTGAGAGAGAACTGTGTGAGCAGTGAGAGAAAAAACTGTGTGAGCAGTGAGAGAGAATTGTGTGAGCAGTGACAGAGAACTGTGTGAGCAGTGAAACAGAACTGTGTGAGCAGTGAGAGAGAGAAAACTGTGTGAGCAGTGAGAACTGTGTGAGCAGTGAGAAAGAACTGTGTGAGCAGTGAGCGAAAGAACTGTGTGAGGAGTGAGGGGGACAACTATGTGAGCAGTGAGAGAGAACTGTGTGAGCAGTGAGAGAGAGAGAACTGTGTGAGCAGTGAAAGACAACTGTGTAAGCAGTGAGAGAGAGAACTGCGTGAGGAGTGAGAGAGAACTGTGTGAGCAGTGAGAGAGAAAACTGTGTTATAAGTGAGGGAGAGAATTGTGAGAGCAGTGAGTGAGAACTGTGTGAGCAGTGAGAGAACTGTGTGAGCAGTGAGGGAGAGAACTGTGTGAGTAGTGAGAGAGAACTGTGTGAGCAGTGAGAGAGAACAATGTGAGCAGTGAGGGAGAGAACTGTGTGAGCAGTGAGAGAGAGACAATTGTGTGAGCAGTGATGGAGAGAGCTGTGTGAGCAGTGAGGGAGAGAACTGTGTGAGCAATGAGAGAGAACTGTGTGAGCAGTGAGAGAGAGAACTGTGTGAGCAGTGAGGGAGAGAACCGTGTGAGCAGTGAGAGACAGAACTGTGAGCAGTGAGAGAGAGAACTGTGTGAGCAATGAGAGAGAGAAACGAGTGAGCAATGAGAGAGAGAACCGTGTGAGCAATGAGAGAGAGAAAACCGTGTGAGCAATTAGAGAACCCTGTGAGCAATGAGAGAGAGAACCGTGTGAGCAATGAGAGAGAGAACCTTGTGAGCAATGAGAGAGAGAACCGTGTGAGCAATGCGAGATAGAAAACTGTGTGAGCAATGAGAGAGAGAACCGTGTGAGAGCAATGAGAGAGAGAACCATATGAGCAATAAGAGAAAGAAAACCGTTTGAGAAGTGAGAGAGAGAGAACCGTGTGAGCAGTGAGAGAGAGAGAACCGTGTGAGCAGTGAGAGAGAGAACTGTGTGAGCTGTGAGAGAGAACTGTGTAAGCAGTGAGGGAGAGAACAGTTTGAGCAGTGAAGGAGAGAAGCCTGTGAGCTGTGAGGGAGAGAACCGTGTGAGCAGTGAGAGAGTGAGAGAACCGTGTGAGCAGTGAGGGAGAGAAATGTGTGAGCAGTGAGGGAGAGAACTGTGTGGGCAGTGACAGAGAGAACCGTGTGAGCAGTGAGAGAGAGAACTGTGTGAGCAGTGAGAGAGAGAACCGTGTGAGCAGTGAGAATGAGAACTGTGTGAGCAGTGAGAGCCAGAACCGTGTGAGCAGTGAGAGAGAGAGAACTTTGTGAGCAGTGAGAGAGAAAGAACTTTGTGAGCAGTGAATAGGAGAACTGTGTGAGCAGTGAGAGAGAGAACTGTGTGAGCAATGAGAGAGAGAACCGTGTGAGCAGTGAGGGAGAGAACTGCGTGAACAGTGAGAGAGAGAACTGTGTGAGCAATGAGAGAGAACTGTGTGAGCAGTGAGGGAGAGATGTGTGTGAGCAGTGAGGAAGAGAACAGTGTGAGCAAATAGAGAGAACTGTGCGAGCAGTGAGGGAGAGAACTATGTGAGCAGTGAGAGAGTACTGTGCGAGCAGTGAGGAAAGAGAACTGTATGAGCAGTGAGGGGGAGAACTGTGTGAGCAGTGAGAGAGAGAAAACTGTGTGAGCAGTGAGGGAGAGAGCTGTGTGAGCAGTCACGGAGAGATCTGTGTGAGTAATGAGAGAGAACTGTGTGAGCAGTGAGGGAGAGAACCGTGTGAGCAGTGAGAGAGAGAACCGTGTGAGCAGTGAGAACCAGAACCGTGTGAGTAGTGAGAGAGAGAACTATGTGAGTAGTGAATGAGAGAACTGTGTGAGTAGTGAGGGAGAGAACTGTGAGCAGTGAGGAAGAACTGTGTGAGCAGTGAGGAAGAGAACCGTGTGAGCAGTGAGAGAGAACTGTGTGAGCAGTGAGAGAGAACTGTGTGAGTAGTGAGTCAGAGAACCGTGTGAGCAGTGAGAGAGAGAACCGTGTGAGCAGTGAGAGAGAAAACTGTGAGCAGTGAGAGAGAGAACTGTGTGAGCAGCGAGGGAGAGAACCGTGTGAGCAGTGAGAAAGAGAACTGTGAGCAGTGAGAGAGAGAACCGTGTGAGCAGTGAGAGAGGGAAATATGTGAGCAGTGAGAGAGAGAACTGTGTGAGCAGTGAGAGAGAACCGTGGGTGCAGTGAGATAGAGAAATGTGTGAGCAGTGAGAGAGAGAACCCAGTGAGCAGTGAGAGAGGGAAATATGTGAGCAGTGAGAAAGAGAACTGTGTAAGCAGTGAGAGAGAGGATCGTGTGTGCAGTGAGATAGAGAACTGTGTGAGCAGTGAGAGAGAGAACCCTGTGAGCAGTATAAAAGAGAACCGTTTGAGCAGGGAGGGGAGAAAACTCTGTGAGCAGTGAGAGAGAGAACTGTGTGAGCAGTGGGAGAGAACTGTGTGAGCAGTGAGGGAGAGAACTGTGTGAGCAGTGAGGGAGAGAACTGTGTGAGCTGTGAGGGAGAGAACTGTGTGAGCAGTGAAGGAGAGAGCTGTGTGAGCACTGAAAGACAATTGTGTGAGCAGTGAGAGAACTGTGTGAGCAGTAAGGGAGAGAACTGTGTTAGTAGTGAGAGAGAACTGTGTGAGCAGTGAGAGAGAACAATGTGAGCAGTGAGGGAGAGAACTGTGTGAGCTGTGAGGGAGAGAACTGTGTGAGCAGTGAAGGAGAGAGCTGTGTGAGCACTAAAAGACAACTGTGTGAGCAGTGAGAGAGAACTGCGTGAGGATTGCGAGAGAACTGTGTGAGCAGTGAGAGAGAAAACTGTGTTATAAGTGAAGGAGAGAACTGTGCGAGCAGTGAGAGAGAACTGTGTGAGCAGTGAGAGAACTCTGTGAGCAGTAAGGGAGAGAACTGTGTTAGTAGTGAGAGAGAACTGTGTGAGCAGTGAGAGAGAACAATGTGAGCAGTGAGGGAGAGAACTGTGTGAGCAGTGAGGGAGAGAACTGTGTGAGCAGTGAGGAAGAGAACTGTGTGAGCAATGAGAGAGAACTGTGTGAGCAGTGAGAGAGAGAACAGTGTGAGCAATGAGAAAGAGAAAACCGTGTGAGCAATGAGAGAACCCTGTGAGCAATGAGAGAGAGAACCGTGTGAGCAATGAGAGAGAGAACCGTGTGAGCAATGAGAGGAAGAACCGTGTGAGCAATGAGAGAGAGATCTGTGTGAGCAGTGAGAGAGAGAACTGTGTGAGCAGTGAGAGAGAGAAAACTGTGTGAGCAGTGAGAGAGAGAAAACTGTGTGAGCAGTGAGAGAGAGATCTGTGTGAGCAGTGAGAGAGAGAAAACTGTGTGAGCAGTGAGGAAGAGAACTGTGTGAGCAGTGAGAGAGAACTGTGTGAGCAGTGAGAGAAAGAACTGTGTGAGCAGTGAGAGGGAATTGTGTGAGCAGTGACAGAGAATTGTGTGAGCAGGGAAACAGAACTGTGTGAGCAGTGAGAGAGAGAAAACTCTGTGAGCAGTGAGAACTGTGTGAGCAGTTAGAAAGAACTGTGTGAGCAGTGAGCGAAAGAACTGTGTGAGGAGTGAGGGGGACAACTATGTGAGCAGTGAGAGAGAACTGTGTGAGCAGTGAGAGAGAGAGAACTGTGTGAGCAGTGAAAGACAACTGTGTGAGCAGTGAGGGAGAGAACTGTGAGAGCAGTGAGAGAGAACTGTGTAAGCAGTGAGGGAGAGAACAGCTTGAGCAGTGAAGGAGAGAAGCCTGTGAGCAGTGAGGGAGAGAACCGTGTGAGCAGTGAGAGAGTGAGAGAACCGTGTGAGCAGTGAGGGAGAGAAATGTGTGAGCAGTGAGGGAGAGAACTGTGTGGGCAGTGACAGAGAGAACCGTGTGAGCAGTGAGAGAGAGAACTTTGTGAGCAGTGAATAGGAGAACTGTGTGAGCAGTGAGAGAGAGAACGGTGTGAGCAGTGAGAGAGAGAACCGTGTGAGCAGTGAGAGAGAGAACCGTGTGAGCAGTGAGGGAGAGAACTGTGTGAGCAGTGAGAGAGAGAACTGTGTGAGCAATGAGAGAGAACTGTGTGAGCAGTGAGGGAGAGATTTGTGTGAGCAGTGAGGAAGAGAACAGTGTGAGCAATGAGAGAGAACTGTGCGAGCAGTGAGGGAGAGAACTATGTGAGCAGTGAGAGAGAACTGTGCGAGCAGTGAGGGAAGAGAACTGTGTGAGCAGTGAGGGAGAGAACTGTGTGAGCAGTGAGAGAGAGAAAACTGTGTGAGCAGTGAGGGAGAGAGCTGTGTGAGCAGTCAGGGAGAGATCTGTGTGAGTAATGAGAGAGAACTGTGTGAGCAGTGAGGGAGAGAACCGTGTGAGCAGTGAGAACCAGAACCGTGTGAGTAGTGAGAGAGAGAACTATGTGAGTAGTGAATGAGAGAACTGTGTGAGCAGTGAGGGAGAGAACTGTGAGCAGTGAGGAAGAACTGTGTGAGCAGTGAGGGAGAGAACCGTGTGAGCAGTGAGAGAGAACTGTGTGAGCAGTGAGAGAGAACTGTGTGAGTAGTGAGTGAGAGAACCGTGTGAGCAGTGAGAGAGAGAACCGTGGGAGCAGTGAGAGAGAAAACTGTGAGCAGTGAGAGAGAGAACTGTGTGAGCAGTGAGATAGAAAACTCTGAGCAGTGAGAGAGAATTGTGTGAGCAGTGAGAGAGAGAACTGTGTGAGCAGCGAGGGAGAGAACCGTGTGAGCAGTGAGAAAGAGAACTGTGGGCAGTGAGAGAGAGAACCGTGTGAGCAGTGAGAGAGGGAAATATGTGAGCAGTGAGAGAGAGAACTGTGTGAGCAGTGAGAGAGAGAACCGTGGGTGCAGTGAGATAGAGAACTGTGTGAGCAGTGAGAGAGAGAACCCAGTGAGCAGTGAGAGAGGGAAATATGTGAGCAGTGAGAGAGAGAACTGTGTAAGCAGTGAGAGAGACGACCGTGTGTGCAGTGAGATAGAGAACAGTGTGAGCAGTGAGAGAGAGAACCCTGTGAGCAGTAAAAAAGAGAACCGTGTGAGCAGGGAGGGGAGAGAACTCTGTGAGCAGTGAGAGAGAGAACTGTGTGAGCCGTGAGAGAGAACTGTGTGAGCAGTGGGAGAGAACTGTGTGAGCAGTGAGGGAGAGAACTGTGTGAGAAGTGAGAGAGAACTGTGTGAGCAGTGACGAGGGAACTGTGTGAGCAGTGAGAGAGAACAATGTGAGCAGTGAGGGAGAGAACTGTGTGAGCTGTGAGGGAGAGAACTGTGTGAGCAGTGAAGGAGAGAGCTGTGTGAGCACTGAAAGACAACTGTGTGAGCAGTGAGAGAGAACTGCGTGAGGATTGCGAGAGAACTGTGTGAGCAATGAGAGAGAAAACTGTGTTATAAGTGAAAGAGAGAACTGTGTGAGCAGTGAGAGAACTGTGTGAGCAGTGAGGGAGAGAACTGTGTGAGTAGTGAGAGAGAACTCTGTGAGCAGTGAGAGAGAACAATGTGAGCAGTGATGGAGAGAACTGTGTGAGCAGTGAGGGAGAGAACTGTGTGAGCAGTCAGGGAGAGAACTGTGTGAGCAGTGAGGAAGAGAACTGTGTGAGCAATGAGAGAGAACTGTGTGAGCAGTGAGAGAGACAACCGTGTGAGCAATGAGAGAGAGAAAACCGTGTGAGCAATGAGAGAAACCTGTGAGCAATGAGAGAGAGAACCGTGTGAGCAATGAGAGAGAGAACCGTGTGAGCAATGAGAGGAAGAACCGTGTGAGCAATGAGAGAGAGATCTGTGTGAGCAGTGAGAGAGAGAACTGTGTGAGCAGTGAGAGAGAGAAAACTGTGTGAGCAGTGAGAGAGACAAAACTGTGTGAGCAGTGAGAGAGACAAAACTGTGTGAGCAGTGAGAGAGAGATCTGTGTGAGCAGTGAGAGAGAGAAAACTGTGTGAGCAGTGAGGAAGAGAACTGTGTGAGCAGTGAGAGAGAACTGTGTGAGCAGTGAGAGAAAGAACTGTGTGAGCAGTGAGAGAGAATTGTGTGAGCAGTGACAGAGAACTGTGTGAGCAGTGAAACAGAACTGTGTGAGCAGTGAGAGAGAGACAACTGTGTGAGCAGTGAAAGACAACTGTGTGAGCAGTGAGAGAGAGAACTGCGTGAGGAGTGAGAGAGAACTGTGTGAGCAGTGAGAGAGAAAACTGTGTTATAAGTGAGGGAGAGAACTGTGAGAGCAGTGAGAGAGAACTGTGTGAGCAGTGAGAGAACTGTGTGAGCAGTGAGGGAGAGAACTGTGTGAGTAGTGAGAGAGAACTGTGTGAGCAGTGAGCGAGAGAACTGTGTGAGCAGTGAGGAAGAGATCTGTGTGAGCAGTGAGAGAGAACTGTGTGAGAAGTGAGAGAAAGAACTGTGTGAGCAGTGAGAGAGAATTGTGTGAGCAGTGACAGAGAACTGTGTGAGCAGTGAAACAGAACTGTGTGAGCAGTGAGAGAGAGAAAACTGTGTGAGCAGTGAGAACTGTGTGAGCAGTGAGAAAGAACTGAGTGAGCAGTGAGCGAAAGAACTGTGTGAGGAGTGAGGGGGACAACTATGTGAGCAGTGAGAGAGAACTGTGTGAGCAGTGAGAGAGAGAGAACTGTGTGAGCAGTGAAAGACAACTGTGTGAGCAGTGAAAGAGAGAACTGCGTGAGGAGTGAGAGAGAACTGTGTGAGCAGTGAGAGAGAAAACTGTGTTATAAGTGAGGGAGAGAACTGTGAGAGCAGTGAGAGAGAACTGTGTGAACAGTGAGAGAACTGTGTGAGCAGTGAGGAAGAGAACTGTGTGAGTAGTTAGAGAGAACTGTGTGAGCAGTGAGAGAGAACAATGTGAGCAGTGAGGGAGAGAACTGTGTGAGCAGTGAGAGAGAGAAAATTGTGTGAGCAGTGATGGAGAGAGCTGTGTGAGCAGTGAGGGAGAGAACTGTGTGAGCAATGAGAGAGAACTGTGTGAGCAGTGAGAGAGAGAACTGTGTGAGCAGGGAGGGAGAGAACCGTGTGAGCAGTGAGAGACAGAACTGTGAGCAGTGAGAGAGAGAACTGTGTGAGCAATGAGAGAGAGAAAACTGTGTGAGCAATGAGAGAGAGAAACGAGTGAGCAATGAGAGAGAGAACCGTGTGAGCAATGAGAGAGAGAAAACCGTGTGAGCAATTAGAGAACCCTGTGAGCAATGAGAGAGAGAACCGTGTGAGCAATGAGAGAGAGAACCTTGTGAGCAATGAGAGAGAGAACCGTGTGAGCAATGCGAGAGAGAAAACTGTGTGAGCAATGAGAGAGAGAACCGTGTGAGAGCAATGAGAGAGAGAACCATGTGAGCAATAAGAGAAAGAAAACCGTTTGAGCAGTGAGAGAGAGAGAACCGTGTGAGCAGTGAGAGAGAGAGATCCGTGTGAGCAGTGAGAGAGAGAACTGTGTGAGCTGTGAGAGAGAACTGTGTAAGCAGGGAGGGAGAGAACAGTTTGAGCAGTGAAGGAGAGAAGCCTGTGAGCAGTGAATGAGAGAACCGTGTGAGCAGTGAGAGAGTGAGAGAACCGTGTGAGCAGTGAGGGAGAGAAATGTGTGAGCATTGAGGGAGAGAACTGTGTGGGCAGTGACAGAGAGAACCGTGTGAGCAGTGAGAGAGAGAACTGTGTGAGCAGTGAGAGAGAGAACCGTGTGAGCAGTGAGAGAGAGAACTGTGTGAGCAGTGAGAGCCAGAACCGTGTGAGCAGTGAGAGAGAGAGAACTTTGTGAGTAGTGAGAGAGAGAGAACTTTGTGAGCAGTGAATAGGAGAACTGTGTAAGGAGTGAGAGAGAGAACCGTGTGAGCAGTGAGAGAGAGAACCGTGTGAGCAGTGAGAGAGAGAACCGTGTGAGCAGTGAGGGAGAGAATTGTGTGAGCAGTGAGAGAGAGAACTGTGTGAGCAATGAGAGAGAACTGTGTGAGCAGTGAGGGAGAGATGTGTGTGAGCAGTGAGGAAGAGAACAGTATGAGCAATGAGAGAGAACTGTGCGAGCAGTGAGGGAGAGAACTATGTGAGCAGTGAGAGAGAACTGTGCGAGCAGTGAGGGAAGAGAACTGTGTGAGCAGTGAGGGAGAGAACTGTGTGAGCAGTGAGAGAGAGAAAACTGTGTGAGCAGTGAGGGAGAGAGCCGTGTGAGCAGTCAGGGAGTGAACTGTGTGAGTAATGAGAGAGAACTGTGTGAGCAGTGAGAGAGAGAACTGTGTGAGCAGTGAGAGAGAGACCCGTGTGAGCAATGAGAGAGAGAAAACTGTGTGAGCAATGAGAGAGAACCGTGTGAGCAATGAAAGAGAGAACCGTGTGAGTAATGAGAGAGAGAACTGTGTGAGCAGTGAGGGAGAGATGTGTGTGAGCAGTGAGGAAGAGAACTGTGTGAGCAATGAGAGAGAACTGTGCGAGCAGTGAGGGAGAGAACTATGTGAGCAGTGAGAGAGAACTGTGCGAGCAGTGAGGGAAGAGAACTGTGTGAGCAGTGAGGGAGAGAACTGTGTGAGCAGTGAGAGAGAGAAAACTGTGTGAGCAGTGAGGGAGAGAGCTGTGAAAGCAATGAGAGAGAGAACCAAGTTAGCAATGAGAGAGAGAACCGTGTGAGCAATGAGAGAGAGAACCGTGTGAGCAATGAGAGAGAGATCCGTACGAACAATGAGAGAGAGAAAACTGTGTGAGCGTGAGCAATGAGGGAGAGAACTGTGTGAGCAGTGAGAGAGAACTGTGTGAGCAGTAAGAGAGAACTGTGTGAGCAGTGAGATAGAGAACTGTGCGAGCAGTGAAAGACAACTGTGTGAGCAGTGAGAGAGAGAAAACTGTGTAAGCAGTGAGAACGGTGTGAGCAGTGAGCGAGAGAACTGTGTGAGCAGTGAGGGAGAGAACTGTGTAAGCAGTGAGAGAGAACTGTGTGAGCAGTGAGAGAGAGAACTGTGTGAGCAGTGAAAGACAACTGTGTGAGCAGTGAAAGAGAACTCTGTGAGTTGTGAGAGAGAACTGTGTGAGCAGTGAGAGAGAAAACTGTGTGATAAGTGAGGGAGAGAACTGTGAGAGCAGTGAGAGAGAGAACCGTGTGAGCAATGCGAGAGAGAAAACTGTGTGAGCAATGAGAGAGAGAACCGTGTGAGAGCAATGAGAGAGAGAACCATGTGAGCAATAAGAGAAAGAAAACCGTTTGAGCAGTGAGAGAGAGAGAACCGTGTGAGCAGTGAGAGAGAGAGATCCATGTGAGCAGTGAGAGAGAGAACTGTGTGAGCTGTGAGAGAGAACTGTGTAAGCAGTGAGGGAGAGAACAGTTTGAGCAGTGAAGGAGAGAAGCCTGTGAGCAGTGAGGGAGAGAACCGTGTGAGCAGTGAGAGAGTGAGAGAACCGTGTGAGCAGTGAGGGAGAGAAATGTGTGAGCATTGAGGGAGAGAACTGTGTGGGCAGTGACAGAGAGAACCGTGTGAGCAGTGAGAGAGAGAACTGTGTGAGCAGTGAGAGAGAGAACCGTGTGAGCAGTGAGAGAGAGAACTGTGTGAGCAGTGAGAGCCAGAACCGTGTGAGCAGTGAAAGAGAGAGTACTTTGTGAGCAGTGAGAGAGAGAGAACTTTGTGAGCAGTGAATAGGAGAACTGTGTGAGGAGTGAGAGAGAGAGCCGTGTGAGCAGTGAGAGAGAGAGAGAACCGTGTGAGCAGTGAGAGAGAGAACCGTGTGAGCAGTGAGGGAGAGAATTGTGTGAGCAGTGAGAGAGAGAACTGTGTGAGCAATGAGAGAGAACTGTGTGAGCAGTGAGGGAGAGATGTGTGTGAGCAGTGAGGAAGAGAACAGTGTGAGCAATGAGAGAGAACTGTGCGAGCAGTGAGGGAGAGAACTATGTGAGCAGTGAGAGAGAACTGTGCGAGCAGTGAGGGAAGAGAACTGTGTGAGCAGTGAGGGAGAGAACTGTGTGAGCAGTGAGAGAGAGAAAACTGTGTGAGCAGTGAGGGAGAGAGCTGTGTGAGCAGTCAGGGAGAGAACTGTGTGAGTAATGAGAGAGAACTGTGTGAGCAGTGAGAGAGAGAACTGTGTGAGCAGTGAGAGAGAGACCCGTGTGAGCAATGAGAGAGAGAAAACTGCGTGAGCAATGAGAGAGAACCGTGTGAGCAATGAAAGAGAGAACCGTGTGAGTAATGAGAGAGAGAACTGTGTGAGCAGTGAGGGAGAGATGTGTGTGAGCAGTGAGGAAGAGAACTGTGTGAGCAATGAGAGAGAACTGTGCGAGCAGTGAGGGAGAGAACTATGTGAGCAGTGAGAGAGAACTGTGCGAGCAGTGAGGGAAGAGAACTGTGTGAGCAGTGAGGGAGAGAACTGTGTGAGCAGTGAGAGAGAGAAAACTGTGTGAGCAGTGAGGGAGAGAGCTGTGAGAGGATTGAGAGAGAGAACCATGTTAGCAATGAGAGAGAGAACCGTGTGAGCAATGAGAGAGAGAACCGTGTGAGCAAAGAGAGAGAGATCCGTACGAACAATGAGAGAGAGAAAACTGTGTGAGCAGTGAGGGAGAGAACTGTGTGAGCAGTGAGAGAGAACTGTGTGAGCAGTAAGAGAGAACTGTGTGAGCAGTGAGATAGAGAACTGTGCGAGCAGTGAAAGACAACTGTGTGAGCAGTGAGAGAGAGAAAACTGTGTAAGCAGTGAGAACGGTGTGAGCAGTGAGCGAGAGAACTGTGTGAGCAGTGAGGGAGAGAACTGTGTAAGCAGTGAGAGAGAACTGTGTGAGCAGTGAGAGAGAGAACTGTGTGAGCAGTGAGGGAGAGAACCGTGTGAGCAGTGAGAGACAGAACTGTGAGCAGTGAGAGAGAGAACTGTGTGAGCAATGAGAGAGAGAAAACTGTGTGAGCAATGAGAGAGAGAAACGAGTGAGCAATGAGAGAGAGAACCGTGTGAGCAATGAGAGAGAGAACCTTGTGAGCAATGAGAGAAAGAACCGTGTGAGCAATGCGATAGAGAAAACTGTGTGAGCAATGAGAGAGAGAACCGTGTGAGAGATATGAGAGAGAGAACCATGTGAGCAATAAGAGAAAGAAACCCGTTTGAGCAGTGAGAGAGAGAGAACCGTGTGAGCAGTGAGAGAGAGAGAACCGTGTGAGCAGTGAGAGAGAGAACTGTGTGAGCTGTGAGAGAGAACTGTGTAAGCAGTGAGAGAGAGAACTGGGTGAGCAGTGAGAGAGAGAACAATGTGAGCAGTGAGGGAGAGAGCTGTGTGAGCAGTGAGGAAGAGAACTGTGTGAGCAGTGAGGGAGAGAACTGTGTGAGCAATGAGAGAGAACTGTGTGAGCAGTGAGAGAGAGACCCGTGTGAGCAATGAGACAGAAAACTGTGTGAGCAATGAGAGAGAGAAACGTGTGAGCAATGAGAGAGAGAACCGTGTGAGCAATGAGAGAGAGAACCGTGTGAGCAATGAGAGAGAGAACCGCGTGAGCAATGAGAGAGAGATCCGTACGAACAATGAGAGAGAGAAAACTGTGTGAGCAGTGAGATAGAGAACTGTGCGAGCAGTGAAAGACAACTGTGTGAGCAGTGAGAGAGAGAAAACTGTGTAAGCAGTGAGAACGGTGTGAGCAGTGAGCGAGAGAACTGTGTGAGCAGTGAGGGAGAGAACTGTGTAAGCAGTGAGAGAGAACTGTGTGAGCAGTGAGAGAGAGAACTGTGTGAGCAGTGAAAGACAACTGTGTGAGCAGTGAAAGAGAACTCTGTGAGTTGTGAGAGAGAACTGTGTGAGCAGTGAGAGAGAAAACTGTGTGATAAGTGAGGGAGAGAACTGTGAGAGCAGTGAGAGAGAACTGTGTGAGCAGTGAGAGAATGAACTGTGTGAGCAGTGAGAGAGAAAACTGTGTGAGCAGTGAAAGAGAGAACTATTTGGCAAATAAGAGAGAGAAAAAAGTATGTGAGCAGTGAGAGGAGTATGTGAGCAGTGAGCGAGAGAACTGTGTGAGCAGTGAGGGAGAGAACTGTGTAAGCAGTGAGAGACAACTGTGTGAGCAGTGAGAGAGACAACTGTGTGAGTAGTGAGAGAGAGAACTGTGTGAGCAGTGGGAGAGAACTGTGTGAGCAGTGAAAGAGAGAACTGTGTGAGTAGTGAGAGAGAACTGTGTGAGCAGTGACGAGGGAACTGTGTGAGCAGTGAGAGAACAATGTGAGCAGTGAGCGAGCGAACTGTGTGAGCAGTGAGGGAGAGAACTGTGTAAGCAGTGAGAGACAACTGTGTGAGCAGTGAGAGACAACTGTGTGAGCAGTGAGAGAGAGAACTGGGTGAGCAGTGAGAAAGAGAACAATGTGAGCAGTGAGGGAGAGAGCTGTGTGAGCAGTGAGGAAGAGAACTGTGTGAGCAGTGAGGGAGAGAACTGTGTGAGCAATGAGAGAGAACTGTGTGAGCAGTGAGAGAGAGACCCGTGTGAGCAATGAGACAGAAAACTGTGTGAGCAATGAGAGAGACAAACGTGTGAGCAATGAGAGAGAGAACCGTTTGAGCAATGAGAGAGAGAACCGTGTTAGCAATGAGAGAGAGAACCGTGTGAGCAGTGAGGGAGAGAACTGTGTGAGCAATGAGAGAGAACTGTGTGAGCAGTGAGAGAGAACTGTGTGAGCAGTGAGGGAGAGAACCGTGTGAGCAGTGTGAGACAGAACTGTGAGCAGTGAGAGAGAGAAAACTGTGTAAGCAATGAGAGAGAGAAACAAGTGAGCAATGAGAGAGAGAACCGTGTGAGCAATGAGAGAGAGAACCTTGTGAGCAATGAGAGAGAGAACCGTGTGAGCAATGCGAGAGAGAAAACTGTGTGAGCAATGAGAGAGAGAACCGTGTGAGAGCAATGAGAGAGAGAACCATGTGAGCAATAAGAGAAAGAAAACCGTTTGAGCAGTGAGAGAGAGAGAACCGTGTGAGCAGTGAGAGAGAGAGAACCGTGTGAGCAGTGAGAGAGAGAACTGTGTGAGCTGTGAGAGAGAACTGTGTAAGCAGTGAGGGAGAGAACCGTGTTAGCAGTGAGAGAGTGAGAGAACCATGTGAGCAGTGAGGGAGAGAAATGTGTGAGCAGTGAGGGAGAGAACTGTGTGGGCAGTGACAGAGAGAACCGTGTGAGCAGTGAGAGAGAGAAGTGTGTGAGCAGTGAGAGAGAGAACCGTGTGAGCAGTGAGAGAGAGAACTGTGTGAGCAGTGAGAGCCAGAACCGTGTGAGCAGTGAGAGAGAGAGAACTTTGTGAGCAGTGAGAGAGAGAGAACTTTGTTAGCAGTCAATATGAGAACTGTGTGAGCAGTGGGAGAGAGAACCGTGTGAGCAGTGAGAGAGAGAACCCAGTGAGCAGTGAGAGAGGAAAATATGTGAGCAGTGAGAGAGAGAACTGTGTAAGCAGTGAGAGAGAGGATCGTGTGTGCAGTGAGATAGAGAACTGTGTGAGCAGTGAGAGAGAGAACCCTGTGAGCAGTAAAAAAGAGAACCGTGTGAGAAGGGAGGGGAGAGAACTCTGTGAGCAGTGAGAGAGAGAACTGTGTGAGCAGTGAGAGAGAGAACTGTGTGAGCAGTGGGAGAGAACTGTGTGAGCAGTGAGAGAGAGAACTGTGTGAGAAGTGAGAGAGAACTGTGTGAGCAGTGACGAGGGAACTGTGTGAGCAGTGAGAGAGAACAATGTGAGCAGTGAGGGAGAGAACTGTGTGAGCTGTGAGGGAGAGAACTGTGTGAGCAGTGAAGGAGAGAGCTGTGTGAGCACTGAAAGACAACTGTGAGAGCAGTGAGAGAGAACTGCGTGAGGATTGCGAGAGAACTGTGTGAGCAGTGAGAGAGAAAACTGTGTTATAAGTGAAGGAGAGAACTGTGAGAGCAGTGAGAGAGAACTGTGTGAGCAGTGAGAGAACTGTGTGAGCAGTGAGGGAGAGAACTGTGTGAGTAGTGAGAGAGAACTGTGTGAGCAGTGAGAGAGAACAATGTGAGCAGTGAGGGAGAGAACTGTGTGAGCAGTCAGGGAGAGAACTGTGTGAGCAGTGAGGAAGAGAACTGTGTGAGCAATGAGAGAGAGAAAACCGTGTGAGCAATGAGAGAACCCTGTGAGCAGTGAGAGAGAGAACCGTGTGAGCAATGAGAGAGAGAACCGTGTGAGCAATGAGAGGAAGAACCGTGTGAGCAATGAGAGAGAGATCTGTGTGAGCAGTGAGAGAGAGAACTGTGTGAGCAGTGAGAGAGAGAAAACTGTGTGAGCAGTGAGAGAGAGAAAACTGTGTGAGCAGTGAGAGAGAGATCTGTGTGAGCAGTGAGAGAGAGAAAACTGTGTGAGCAGTGAGGAAGAGAACTGTGTGAGCAGTGAGAGAGAACTGTGTGAGCAGTGAGAGAAAGAACTGTGTGAGCAGTGAGAGAGAATTGTGTGAGCAGTGACAGAGAACTGTGTGAGCAGTGAAACAGAACTGTGTGAGCAGTGAGAGAGAGAAAACTGTGTGAGCAGTGAGAACTGTGTGAGCAGTGAGAAAGAACTGTTAGCAGTGAGCGAAAGAACTGTGTGAGGAGTGAGGGGGACAACTATGTGAGCAGTGAGAGAGAACTCTGTGAGCAGTGAGAGAGAGAGAACTGTGTGAGCAGTGCAAGACAACTGTGTGAGCAGTGAGAGAGAGAACTGCGTGAGGAGTGAGAGAGAACTGTGTGAGCAGTGAGAGAGAAAACTGTGTTATAAGTGAGGGAGAGAACTGTGAGAGCAGTGAGAGAGAACTGTGTGAGCAGTGAGAGAACTGTGTGAGCAGTGAGGGAGAGAACTGTGTGAGTAGTGAGAGAGAACTGTGTGAGCAGTGAGAGAGAACAATGTGAGCAGTGAGGGAGAGAACTGTGTGAGCAGTCAGGGAGAGAACTGTGTGAGCAGTGAGGAAGAGAACTGTGTGAGCAATGAGAGAGAGAAAACCGTGTGAGCAATGAGAGAACCCTGTGAGCAGTGAGAGAGAGAACCGTGTGAGCAATGAGAGAGAGAACCGTGTGAGCAATGAGAGGAAGAACCGTGTGAGCAATGAGAGAGAGATCTGTGTGAGGAGTGAGAGAGAGAACTGTGTGAGCAGTGAGAGAGAGAAAACTGTGTGAGCAGTGAGAGAGAGAAAACTGTGTGAGCAGTGAGAGAGAGATCTGTGTGAGCAGTGAGAGAGAGAAAACTGTGTGAGCAGTGAGAGAGAGAAAACTGTGTGAGCAGTGAGAGAGAGATCTGTGTGAGCAGTGAGAGAGAGAAAACTGTTTGAGCAGTGAGGAAGAGAACTGTGTGAGCAGTGAGAGAGAACTGTGTGAGCAGTGAGAGAGAACTGTGTGAGCAGTGAGAGAAAGAACTGTGTGAGCAGTGAGAGAGAATTGTGTGAGCAATGACAGAGAACTGTGTGAGCAGTGAAACAGAACTGTGTGAGCAGTGAGAGAGAGAAAACTGTGTGAGCAGTGAGAATTGTGTGAGCAGTGAGAAAGAACTGTTAGCAGTGAGCGAAAGAACTGTGTGAGGAGTGAGGGGGACAACTATGTGAGCAGTGAGAGAGAACTCTGTGAGCAGTGAGAGAGAGAGAACTGTGTGAGCAGTGCAAGACAACTGTGTGAGCAGTGAGAGAGAGAACTGCGTGAGGAGTGAGAGAGAACTGTGTGAGCAGTGAGAGAGAAAACTGTGTTATAAGTGAGGGAGAGAACTGTGAGAGCAGTGAGAGAGAACTGTGTGAGCAGTGAGAGAACTGTGTGAGCAGTGAGGGAGAGAACTGTGTGAGTAGTGAGAGAGAACTGTGTGAGAAGTGAGCGAGAGAACTGTGTGAGCAGTGAGGAAGAGAACTGTGTGAGAAGTGAGAGAGAACTGTGTGAGCAGTGAGAGAGAGATCTGTGTGAGCAGTGAGAGAGAGAAAACTGTGTGAGCATTGAGGAAGAGAACTGTGTGAGCAGTGAGAGAGAACTGTGTGAGCAGTGAGAGAAAGAACTGTGTGAGCAGTGAGAGAGAATTGTGTGAGCAGTGACAGAGAACTGTGTGAGCAGTGAAACAGAACTGTGTGAGCAGTGAGAGAGAGAAAACTGTGTGAGCAGTGAGAATTGTGTGAGCAGTGAGAAAGAACTGTGTGAGCAGTTAGCGAAAGAACTGTGTGAGGCGTGAGGGGGACAACTATGTGAGCAGTGAGAGAGAACTGTGTGAGCAGTGAGAGAGAGAGAACTGTGTGAGAAGTGAAAGACAACTGTGTGAGCAGTGAGAGAGAGAACTGCGTGAGCAGTGAGAGAGAACTGTGTGAGCAGTGAGAGAGAAAACTGTGTTATAAGTGAGGGAGAGAACTATGTGAGCAGTGAGGAAGAGAACTGTGTGAGTAGTGAGAGAGAACTGTGTGAGCAGTGAGAGAGAACAATGTGAGCAGTGAGGGAGAGAACTGTGTGAGCAGTGAGAGAGAGAAAATTGTGTGAGCAGTGATGGAGAGAGCTGTGTGAGCAGTGAGGGAGAGAACTGTGTGAGCAATGAGAGAGAACTGTGTGAGCAGTGAGAGAGAATTGTGTGAGCAGTGACAGAGAACTGTGTGAGCAGTGAAACAGAACTGTGTGAGCAGTGAGAGAGAGAAAACTGTGTGAGCAGTGAGAACTGTGTGAGCAGTGAGAAAGAACTGTTAGCAGTGAGCGAAAGAACTGTGTGAGGAGTGAGGGGGACAACTATGTGAGCAGTGAGAGAGAACTCTGTGAGCAGTGAGAGAGAGAGAACTGTGTGAGCAGTGCAAGACAACTGTGTGAGCAGTGAGAGAGAGAACTGCGTGAGGAGTGAGAGAGAACTGTGTGAGCAGTGAGAGAGAAAACTGTGTTATAAGTGAGGGAGAGAACTGTGAGAGCAGTGAGAGAGAACTGTGTGAGCAGTGAGAGAACTGTGTGAGCAGTGAGGGAGAGAACTGTGTGAGTAGTGAGAGAGAACTGTGTGAGCAGTGAGAGAGAACAATGTGAGCAGTGAGGGAGAGAACTGTGTGAGCAGTCAGGGAGAGAACTGTGTGAGCAGTGAGGAAGAGAACTGTGTGAGCAATGAGAGAGAGAAAACCGTGTGAGCAATGAGAGAACCCTGTGAGCAGTGAGAGAGAGAACCGTGTGAGCAATGAGAGAGAGAACCGTGTGAGCAATGAGAGGAAGAACCGTGTGAGCAATGAGAGAGAGATCTGTGTGAGGAGTGAGAGAGAGAACTGTGTGAGCAGTGAGAGAGAGAAAACTGTGTGAGCAGTGAGAGAGAGAAAACTGTGTGAGCAGTGAGAGAGAGATCTGTGTGAGCAGTGAGAGAGAGAAAACTGTGTGAGCAGTGAGAGAGAGAAAACTGTGTGAGCAGTGAGAGAGAGATCTGTGTGAGCAGTGAGAGAGAGAAAACTGTTTGAGCAGTGAGGAAGAGAACTGTGTGAGCAGTGAGAGAGAACTGTGTGAGCAGTGAGAGAGAACTGTGTGAGCAGTGAGAGAAAGAACTGTGTGAGCAGTGAGAGAGAATTGTGTGAGCAATGACAGAGAACTGTGTGAGCAGTGAAACAGAACTGTGTGAGCAGTGAGAGAGAGAAAACTGTGTGAGCAGTGAGAATTGTGTGAGCAGTGAGAAAGAACTGTTAGCAGTGAGCGAAAGAACTGTGTGAGGAGTGAGGGGGACAACTATGTGAGCAGTGAGAGAGAACTCTGTGAGCAGTGAGAGAGAGAGAACTGTGTGAGCAGTGCAAGACAACTGTGTGAGCAGTGAGAGAGAGAACTGCGTGAGGAGTGAGAGAGAACTGTGTGAGCAGTGAGAGAGAAAACTGTGTTATAAGTGAGGGAGAGAACTGTGAGAGCAGTGAGAGAGAACTGTGTGAGCAGTGAGAGAACTGTGTGAGCAGTGAGGGAGAGAACTGTGTGAGTAGTGAGAGAGAACTGTGTGAGAAGTGAGCGAGAGAACTGTGTGAGCAGTGAGGAAGAGAACTGTGTGAGAAGTGAGAGAGAACTGTGTGAGCAGTGAGAGAGAGATCTGTGTGAGCAGTGAGAGAGAGAAAACTGTGTGAGCATTGAGGAAGAGAACTGTGTGAGCAGTGAGAGAGAACTGTGTGAGCAGTGAGAGAAAGAACTGTGTGAGCAGTGAGAGAGAATTGTGTGAGCAGTGACAGAGAACTGTGTGAGCAGTGAAACAGAACTGTGTGAGCAGTGAGAGAGAGAAAACTGTGTGAGCAGTGAGAATTGTGTGAGCAGTGAGAAAGAACTGTGTGAGCAGTTAGCGAAAGAACTGTGTGAGGCGTGAGGGGGACAACTATGTGAGCAGTGAGAGAGAACTGTGTGAGCAGTGAGAGAGAGAGAACTGTGTGAGAAGTGAAAGACAACTGTGTGAGCAGTGAGAGAGAGAACTGCGTGAGCAGTGAGAGAGAACTGTGTGAGCAGTGAGAGAGAAAACTGTGTTATAAGTGAGGGAGAGAACTATGTGAGCAGTGAGGAAGAGAACTGTGTGAGTAGTGAGAGAGAACTGTGTGAGCAGTGAGAGAGAACAATGTGAGCAGTGAGGGAGAGAACTGTGTGAGCAGTGAGAGAGAGAAAATTGTGTGAGCAGTGATGGAGAGAGCTGTGTGAGCAGTGAGGGAGAGAACTGTGTGAGCAATGAGAGAGAACTGTGTGAGCAGTGAGAGAGAGAACTGTGTGAGCAATGAGAGAGAGAAAACTGTGTGAGCAATGAGAGAGAGAAACGAGTGAGCAATGAGAGAAAGAACCGTGTGAGCAATGAGAGAGAGAAAACCGTGTGAGCAATTAGAGAACCCTGTGAGCAATGAGAGAGAGAACCGTGTGAGCAATGAGAGAGAGAACCTTGTGAGCAATGAGAGAGAGAACCGTGTGAGCAATGTGAGAGAGAAAACTGTGTGAGCAATGAGAGAGAGAACCGTGTGAGAGCAATGAGAGAGAGAACCATGTGAGCAATAAGAGAAAGAAAACCGTTTGAGCAGTGAGAGAGAGAGAACCGTGTGAGCAGTGAGAGAGAGAACCGTGTGAGCAGTGAGAGAGAGAACTGTGTGAGCTGTGAGAGAGAACTGTGTAAGCAGTGAGGGAGAGAACAGTTTGAGCAGTGAAGGAGAGAAGCCTGTGAGCAGTGAGGGAGAAAACCGTGTGAGCAGTGAGAGAGTGAGAGAACCGTGTGAGCAGTGAGGGAGAGAAATGTGTGAGCATTTAGGGAGAGAACTGTGTGGGCAGTGACAGAGAGAACCGTGTGAGCAGTGAGAGAGAGAACTGTGTGAGCAGTGAGAGAGAGAACCGTGTGAGCAGTGAGAGAGAGAACTGTGTGAGCAGTGAGAGCCAGAACCGTGTGAGCAGCGAGAGAGAGAACTTTGTGAGCAGTGAGAGAGAGAGAACTTTGTGAGCAGTGAATAGAACTGTGTGAGCAGTGAGAGAGAGAACCACGTGAGCAGTGAGAGAGAGAACCGTGTGAGCAGTGAGAGAGAGAACCGTGTGAGCAGTGAGGGAGAGAATTGTGTGAGCAGTGAGAGAGAGAACTGTGTGAGCAATGAGAGAGAACTGTGTGAGCAGTGAGGGAGAGATGTGTGTGAGCAGCGAGGAAGAGAACAGTGTGAGCAATGAGAGAGAACTGTTCGAGCAGTGAGGGAGAGAACTATGTGAGCAGTGAGAGAGAACTGTGCGAGCAGTGAGGGAAGAGAACTGTGTGAGCAGTGAGGGAGAGAACTGTGTGAGCAGTGAGAGCGAGAAAACTGTGTGAGCAGTGAGGGAGAGAGCTGTGTGAGCAGTCAGGGAGAGAACTGTGTGAGTAATGAGAGAGAACTGTGTGAGCAGTGAGAGAGAGAACTGTGTGAGCAGTGAGAGAGAGACCCGTGTGAGCAATGAGAGAGAGAAAACTGTGTGAGCAATGAGAGAGAACCGTGTGAGCAATGAAAGAGAGAACCGTGTGAGTAATGAGAGAGAGAGAACTGTGTGAGCAGTGAGGGAGAGATGTGTGTGAGCAGTGAGGAAGAGAACTGTGTGAGCAATGAGAGAGAACTGTGCGAGCAGTGAGGGAGAGAACTATGTGAGCAGTGAGAGAGAACTGTGCGAGCAGAGAGGGAAGAGAACTGTGTGAGCAGTGAGGGAGAGAACTGTGTGAGCAGTGAGAGAGATAAAACTGTGTGAGCAGTGAGGGAGAGAGCTGTGAGAGCAATGAGAGAGAGAACCATGTTAGCAATGAGAGAGAGAACCGTGTGAGCAATGAGAGAGAACCGTGTGAGCAATGAGAGAGAGATCCGTACGAACAATGAGAGAGAGAAAACTGTGTGAGCAATGAGGGAGAGAACTGTGTGAGCAGTGAGAGAGAACTATGTGAGCAGTAAGAGAGAACTGTGTGAGCAGTGAGAGAGAGAACTGTGCGAGCAGTGAAAGACAACTGTGTGAGCAGTGAGAGAGAGAAAACTGTGTAAGCAGTGAGAACGGTGTGAGCAGTGAGCGAGAGAACTGTGTGAGCAGTGAGGGAGAGAACTGTGTAAGCAGTGAGAGAGAACTGTGTGAGCAGTGAGTGAGAGAACTGTGTGAGCAGTGAAAGACAACTGTGTGAGCAGTGAAAGAGAACTCTGTGAGCAGTGAGAGAGAACTGTGTGAGCAGTGAGAGAGAAAACTGTGTGATAAGTGAGGGAGAGAACTGTGAGAGCAGTGAGAGAGAACTGTGTGAGCAGTGAGAGAATGAACTGTGTGAGCAGTGAGAGAGAAAACTGTGTGAGCAGTGAAAGAGAGAACTATTTGACAAATAAGAGAGAGAAAGAAGTATGTGAGCAGTGAGAGGAGTATGTGAGCAGTGAGCGAGAGAACTGTGTGAGCAGTGAGGGAGAGAACTGTGTAAGCAGTGAGAGACAACTGTGTGAGCAGTGAGAGAGACAACTGTGTGAGCAGTGAGAGAGAGAACTGTGTGAGCAGTGGGAGAGAACTGTGTGAGCAGTGAGGGAGAGAACTGTGTGAGTAGTGAGAGAGAACTGTGTGAGCAGTGACGAGGGAACTGTGTGAGCAGTGAGAGAACAATGTGAGCAGTGAGCGAGAGAACTGTGTGAGCAGTGAGGGAGATAACTGTGTAAGCAGTGAGAGACAACTGTGTGAGCAGTGAGAGACAACTGTGTGAGCAGTGAGAGAGAGAACTGGGTGAGCAGTGAGAGAGAGAACAATGTGAGCAGTGAAGGAGAGAGCTGTGTGAGCAGTGAGGAAGAGGACTGTGTGAGCAGTGAGGGAGAGAACTGTGTGAGCAATGAGAGAGAACTGTGTGAGCAGTGAGAGAGAGACCCGTATGAGCAATGAGACAGAAAACTGTGTGAGCAATGAGAGAGAGAAACGTGTGAGCAATGAGAGAGAGAACCGTGTGAGCAATGAGAGAGAGAACCGTGTGAGCAATGAGAGAGAGAACCGTGTGAGCAGTGAGAGAGAGAACTGTGTGAGCAGTGAGAGAGAGAAATGTGTGAGCAGTGAGGGAGAGAACCGTGTGAGCAGTGAGAGACAGAACTGTGAGCAGTGAGAGAGAGAACTGTGTGAGCAATGAGAGAGAGAAAACTGTGTGAGCAATGAGAGAGAGAAACGAGTGAGCAATGAGATTGAGAACCGTGTGAGCAATGAGAGAGAGAAAACCGTGTGAGCAATTAGAGAACCCTGTGAGCAATGAGTTAGAGAAACGTGTGAGCAATGAGAGAGAGAACCTTGTGAGCAATGAGAGAGAGAACCGTGTGAGCAATGCGAGAGAGAAAACTGTGTGAGCAATGAGAGAGAGAACCGTGTGAGAGCAATGAGAGAGAGAACCATGTGAGCAATAAGAGAAAGAAAACCGTTTGAGCAGTGAGAGAGAGAGAACCGTGTGAGCAGTGAGAGAGAGAGAACCGTGTGAGCAGTGAGAGAGAGAACTGTGTGAGCTGTGAGAGAGAACTGTGTAAGCAGTGAGGGAGAGAACAGTTTGAGCAGTGAAGGAGAGAAGCCTGTGAGCAGTGAGGGAGAGAACCGTGTTAGCAGTGAGAGAGTGAGAGAACCGTGTGAGCAGTGAGGGAGAGAAATGTGTGAGCAGTGAGGGAGAGAACTGTGTGGGCAGTGACAGAGAGAACCGTGTGAGCAGTGAGAGAGAGAACTGTGTGAGCAGTGAGAGAGAGAACCGTGTGAGCAGTGAGAGAGAGATCTGAGTGAGCAGTGAGAGCCAGAACCGTGTGAGCAGTGAGAGAGAGAGAACTTTGTGAGCAGTGAGAGAGAGAGAACTGTGTGAGCAGTGAGAGAGAGAACCGTGTGAGCAGTGAGGGGGAGAACTGTGTGAGCAGTGAGAGAGAGAACTGTGTTAGCAATGAGAGAGAACTGTGTGAGCAGTGAGGGAGAGATGTGTGTGAGCAGTGAGGAAGAGAACAGTGTGAGCAATGAGAGAGAACTGTGCGAGCAGTGAGGGAGAGAACTATGTGAGCAGTGAGAGAGAACTGTGCGAGCAGTGAGGGAAGAGAACTGTGTGAGCAGTGAGGGAGAGAACTGTATGAGCAGTGAGAGAGAGAAAACTGTGTGAGCAGTGAGGGAGAGAGCTGTGTGAGCAGTCAGGGAGAGAACTGTGTGAGTAATGAGAGAGAACTGTGTGAGCAGTGAGAGAGAGAACTGTGTGAGCAGTGAGAGAGAGACCCGTGTGAGCAATGAGAGAGAGAAAACTGTGTGAGCAATGAGAGAGAACCGTGTGAGCAGTGAGAGAGAGAACTGTGTGAGCAGTGAGAGCCAGAACCGTGTGAGCAGCGAGAGAGAGAACTTTGTGAGCAGTGAGAGAGAGAGAACTTTGTGAGCAGTGAATAGAACTGTGTGAGCAGTGAGAGAGAGAACCACGTGAGCAGTGAGAGAGAGAACCGTGTGAGCAGTGAGAGAGAGAACCGTGTGAGCAGTGAGGGAGAGAATTGTGTGAGCAGTGAGAGAGAGAACTGTGTGAGCAATGAGAGAGAACTGTGTGAGCAGTGAGGGAGAGATGTGTGTGAGCAGCGAGGAAGAGAACAGTGTGAGCAATGAGAGAGAACTGTTCGAGCAGTGAGGGAGAGAACTATGTGAGCAGTGAGAGAGAACTGTGCGAGCAGTGAGGGAAGAGAACTGTGTGAGCAGTGAGGGAGAGAACTGTGTGAGCAGTGAGAGAGAGAAAACTGTGTGAGCAGTGAGGGAGAGAGCTGTGTGAGCAGTCAGGGAGAGAACTGTGTGAGTAATGAGAGAGAACTGTGTGAGCAGTGAGAGAGAGAACTGTGTGAGCAGTGAGAGAGAGACCCGTGTGAGCAATGAGAGAGAGAAAACTGTGTGAGCAATGAGAGAGAACCGTGTGAGCAATGAAAGAGAGAACCGTGTGAGTAATGAGAGAGAGAGAACTGTGTGAGCAGTGAGGGAGAGATGTGTGTGAGCAGTGAGGAAGAGAACTGTGTGAGCAATGAGAGAGAACTGTGCGAGCAGTGAGGGAGAGAACTATGTGAGCAGTGAGAGAGAACTGTGCGAGCAGAGAGGGAAGAGAACTGTGTGAGCAGTGAGGGAGAGAACTGTGTGAGCAGTGAGAGAGATAAAACTGTGTGAGCAGTGAGGGAGAGAGCTGTGAGAGCAATGAGAGAGAGAACCATGTTAGCAATGAGAGAGAGAACCGTGTGAGCAATGAGAGAGAACCGTGTGAGCAATGAGAGAGAGATCCGTACGAACAATGAGAGAGAGAAAACTGTGTGAGCAATGAGGGAGAGAACTGTGTGAGCAGTGAGAGAGAACTATGTGAGCAGTAAGAGAGAACTGTGTGAGCAGTGAGAGAGAGAACTGTGCGAGCAGTGAAAGACAACTGTGTGAGCAGTGAGAGAGAGAAAACTGTGTAAGCAGTGAGAACGGTGTGAGCAGTGAGCGAGAGAACTGTGTGAGCAGTGAGGGAGAGAACTGTGTAAGCAGTGAGAGAGAACTGTGTGAGCAGTGAGTGAGAGAACTGTGTGAGCAGTGAAAGACAACTGTGTGAGCAGTGAAAGAGAACTCTGTGAGCAGTGAGAGAGAACTGTGTGAGCAGTGAGAGAGAAAACTGTGTGATAAGTGAGGGAGAGAACTGTGAGAGCAGTGAGAGAGAACTGTGTGAGCAGTGAGAGAATGAACTGTGTGAGCAGTGAGAGAGAAAACTGTGTGAGCAGTGAAAGAGAGAACTATTTGACAAATAAGAGAGAGAAAGAAGTATGTGAGCAGTGAGAGGAGTATGTGAGCGGTGAGCGAGAGAACTGTGTGAGCAGTGAGGGAGAGAACTGTGTAAGCAGTGAGAGACAACTGTGTGAGCAGTGAGAGAGACAACTGTGTGAGCAGTGAGAGAGAGAACTGTGTGAGCAGTGGGAGAGAACTGTGTGAGCAGTGAGGGAGAGAACTGTGTGAGTAGTGAGAGAGAACTGTGTGAGCAGTGACGAGGGAACTGTGTGAGCAGTGAGAGAACAATGTGAGCAGTGAGCGAGAGAACTGTGTGAGCAGTGAGGGAGATAACTGTGTAAGCAGTGAGAGACAACTGTGTGAGCAGTGAGAGACAACTGTGTGAGCAGTGAGAGAGAGAACTGGGTGAGCAGTGAGAGAGAGAACAATGTGAGCAGTGAAGGAGAGAGCTGTTTGAGCAGTGAGGAAGAGGACTGTGTGAGCAGTGAGGGAGAGAACTGTGTGAGCAATGAGAGAGAACTGTGTGAGCAGTGAGAGAGAGACCCGTATGAGCAATGAGACAGAAAACTGTGTGAGCAATGAGAGAGAGAAACGTGTGAGCAATGAGAGAGAGAACCGTGTGAGCAATGAGAGAGAGAACCGTGTGAGCAATGAGAGAGAGAACCGTGTGAGCAGTGAGAGAGAGAACTGTGTGAGCAGTGAGAGAGAGAAATGTGTGAGCAGTGAGGGAGAGAACCGTGTGAGCAGTGAGAGACAGAACTGTGAGCAGTGAGAGAGAGAACTGTGTGAGCAATGAGAGAGAGAAAACTGTGTGAGCAATGAGAGAGAGAAACGAGTGAGCAATGAGATTGAGAACCGTGTGAGCAATGAGAGAGAGAAAACCGTGTGAGCAATTAGAGAACCCTGTGAGCAATGAGTTAGAGAAACGTGTGAGCAATGAGAGAGAGAACCTTGTGAGCAATGAGAGAGAGAACCGTGTGAGCAATGCGAGAGAGAAAACTGTGTGAGCAATGAGAGAGAGAACCGTGTGAGAGCAATGAGAGAGAGAACCATGTGAGCAATAAGAGAAAGAAAACCGTTTGAGCAGTGAGAGAGAGAGAACCGTGTGAGCAGTGAGAGAGAGAGAACCGTGTGAGCAGTGAGAGAGAGAACTGTGTGAGCTGTGAGAGAGAACTGTGTAAGCAGTGAGGGAGAGAACAGTTTGAGCAGTGAAGGAGAGAAGCCTGTGAGCAGTGAGGGAGAGAACCGTGTTAGCAGTGAGAGAGTGAGAGAACCGTGTGAGCAGTGAGGGAGAGAAATGTGTGAGCAGTGAGGGAGAGAACTGTGTGGGCAGTGACAGAGAGAACCGTGTGAGCAGTGAGAGAGAGAACTGTGTGAGCAGTGAGAGAGAGAACCGTGTGAGCAGTGAGAGAGAGATCTGAGTGAGCAGTGAGAGCCAGAACCGTGTGAGCAGTGAGAGAGAGAGAACTTTGTGAGCAGTGAGAGAGAGAGAACTGTGTGAGCAGTGAGAGAGAGAACCGTGTGAGCAGTGAGGGGGAGAACTGTGTGAGCAGTGAGAGAGAGAACTGTGTTAGCAATGAGAGAGAACTGTGTGAGCAGTGAGGGAGAGATGTGTGTGAGCAGTGAGGAAGAGAACAGTGTGAGCAATGAGAGAGAACTGTGCGAGCAGTGAGGGAGAGAACTATGTGAGCAGTGAGAGAGAACTGTGCGAGCAGTGAGGGAAGAGAACTGTGTGAGCAGTGAGGGAGAGAATTGTATGAGCAGTGAGAGAGAGAAAACTGTGTGAGCAGTGAGGGAGAGAGCTGTGTGAGCAGTCAGGGAGAGAACTGTGTGAGTAATGAGAGAGAACTGTGTGAGCAGTGAGAGAGAGAACTGTGTGAGCAGTGAGAGAGAGACCCGTGTGAGCAATGAGAGAGAGAAAACTGTGTGAGCAATGAGAGAGAACCGTGTGAGCAATGAAAGAGAGAACCGTGTCACTAATGAGAGAGAGAGAACTGTGTGAGCAATGAGGGAGAGATGTGTGTGAGCAGTGAGGAAGAGAACTGTGTGAGCAATGAGAGAGAACTGTGCGAGCAGTGAGGGAGAGAACTATGTGAGCAGTGAGAGAGAACTGTGCGAGCAGTGAGGGAAGAGAACTGTGTGAACAGTGAGGGAGAGAACTGTGTGAGCAGTGAGAGAGAGAAAACTGAGTGAGCAGTGAGGGAGAGAGCTGTGAGAGCAATGAGAGAGAGAACCATGTTAGCAATGAGAGAGAGAACCGTGTGAGCAATGAGAGAGAGAACCGTGTGAGCAATGAGAGAGAGATCCGTACGAACAATGAGAGAGAGAAAACTGTGTGAGCAGTGAGGGAGAAAACTGTGTAAGCAGTGAGAACGGTGTGAGCAGGAGCGAGAACTGTGTGAGCAGTGAGAGAGAGAACTGTGCGAGCAGTGAAAGACAACAGTGTGAGCAGTGAGAGAGAGAAAACTGTGTAAGCAGTGAGAACGGTGTGAGCAGTGAGCGAGAGAACTGTGTGAGCAGTGAGGGAGAGAACTGTGTAAGCAGTGAGAGAGAACTGTGTGAGCAGTGAGAGAGAGAACTGCGTGAGCAGTGAAAGACAACTGTGTGAGCAGTGAGAGAGAACTCTGTGAGCAGTGAGAGAGAACTGTGTGAGCAGTGAGAGAGAAAACTGTGTGATAAGTGAGGGAGAGAACTGTGAGAGCAGTGAGAGAGAACTGTGTGAGCAGTGAGAGAATGAACTGTGTGAGCAGTGAGAGAGAAAACTGTGTGAGCAGTGAAAGAGAGAACTATTTGACAAATAAGAGAGAGAAAGAAGTATGTGAGCAGTGAGAGGAGTATGTGTGCAGTGAGCGAGAGAACTGTGTGAGCAGTGAGGGAGAGAACTGTGTAAGCAGTGAGAGAACTGTGTGAGCAGTGAGAGAGACAACTGTGTGAGCAGTGAGAGAGAGAACTGTGTGAGCAGTGGGAGAGAACTGTGTGAGCAGTGAGGGAGAGAACCGTGTGAGCAGTGTGAGACAGAACTGTGAGCAGTGAGAGAGAGAAAACTGTGTAAGCAATGAGAGAGAGAAACAAGTGAGCAATGAGAGAGAGAACCGTGTGAGCAATGAGAGAGAGAACCTTGTGAGCAATGAGAGAGAGAACCGTGTGAGCAATGCGAGAGAGAAAACTGTGTGAGCAATGAGAGAGAGAACCGTGTGAGAGCAATGAGAGAGAGAACCATGTGAGCAATAAGAGAAAGAAAACCGTTTGAGCAGTGAGAGAGAGAGAACCGTGTGAGCAGTGAGAGAGAGAGAACCGTGTGAGCAGTGAGAGAGAGAACTGTGTGAGCTGTGAGAGAGAACTGTGTAAGCAGTGAGGGAGAGAACAGTTTGAGCAGTGAAGGAGAGAACTGTGTGAGCAGTGAGGGAGAGAACCGTGTTAGCAGTGAGAGAGTGAGAGAACCATGTGAGCAGTGAGGGAGAGAAATGTGTGAGCAGAGAGGGAGAGAACTGTGTGGGCAGTGACAGAGAGAACCGTGTGAGCAGTGAGAGAGAGAAGTGTGTGAGCAGTGAGAGAGAGAACCGTGTGAGCAGTGAGAGAGAGAACTGTGTGAGCAGTGAGAGCCAGAACCGTGTGAGCAGTGAGAGAGAGAGAACTTTGTGAGCAGTGAGAGAGAGAGAACTTTGTTAGCAGTCAATAGGAGAACTGTGTGAGCAGTGGGAGAGAGAACCGTGTGAGCAGTGAGAGAGAGAACCCAGTGAGCAGTGAGAGAGGAAAATATGTGAGCAGTGAGAGAGAGAACTGTGTAAGCAGTGAGAGAGAGGATCGTGTGTGCAGTGAGATAGAGAACTGTGTGAGCAGTGAGAGAGAGAACCCTGTGAGCAGTAAAAAAGAGAACCGTGTGAGAAGGGAGGGGAGAGAACTCTGTGAGCAGTGAGAGAGAGAACTGTGTGAGCAGTGAGAGAGAGAACTGTGTGAGCAGTGGGAGAGAACTGTGTGAGCAGTGAGAGAGAGAACTGTGTGAGAAGTGAGAGAGAACTGTGTGAGCAGTGACGAGGGAACTGTGTGAGCAGTGAGAGAGAACAATGTGAGCAGTGAGGGAGAGAACTGTGTGAGCTGTGAGGGAGAGAACTGTGTGAGCAGTGAAGGAGAGAGCTGTGTGAGCACTGAAAGACAACTGTGAGAGCAGTGAGAGAGAACTGCGTGAGGATTGCGAGAGAACTGTGTGAGCAGTGAGAGAGAAAACTGTGTTATAAGTGAAGGAGAGAACTGTGAGAGCAGTGAGAGAGAACTGTGTGAGCAGTGAGAGAACTGTGTGAGCAGTGAGGGAGAGAACTGTGTGAGTAGTGAGAGAGAACTGTGTGAGCAGTGAGAGAGAACAATGTGAGCAGTGAGGGAGAGAACTGTGTGAGCAGTCAGGGAGAGAACTGTGTGAGCAGTGAGGAAGAGAACTGTGTGAGCAATGAGAGAGAGAAAACCGTGTGAGCAATGAGAGAACCCTGTGAGCAGTGAGAGAGAGAACCGTGTGAGCAATGAGAGAGAGAACCGTGTGAGCAATGAGAGGAAGAACCGTGTGAGCAATGAGAGAGAGATCTGTGTGAGCAGTGAGAGAGAGAACTGTGTGAGCAGTGAGAGAGAGAAAACTGTGTGAGCAGTGAGAGAGAGAAAACTGTGTGAGCAGTGAGAGAGAGATCTGTGTGAGCAGTGAGAGAGAGAAAACTGTGTGAGCAGTGAGGAAGAGAACTGTGTGAGCAGTGAGAGAGAACTGTGTGAGCAGTGAGAGAAAGAACTGTGTGAGCAGTGAGAGAGAATTGTGTGAGCAGTGACAGAGAACTGTGTGAGCAGTGAAACAGAACTGTGTGAGCAGTGAGAGAGAGAAAACTGTGTGAGCAGTGAGAACTGTGTGAGCAGTGAGAAAGAACTGTTAGCAGTGAGCGAAAGAACTGTGTGAGGAGTGAGGGGGACAACTATGTGAGCAGTGAGAGAGAACTCTGTGAGCAGTGAGAGAGAGAGAACTGTGTGAGCAGTGCAAGACAACTGTGTGAGCAGTGAGAGAGAGAACTGCGTGAGGAGTGAGAGAGAACTGTGTGAGCAGTGAGAGAGAAAACTGTGTTATAAGTGAGGGAGAGAACTGTGAGAGCAGTGAGAGAGAACTGTGTGAGCAGTGAGAGAACTGTGTGAGCAGTGAGGGAGAGAACTGTGTGAGTAGTGAGAGAGAACTGTGTGAGCAGTGAGAGAGAACAATGTGAGCAGTGAGGGAGAGAACTGTGTGAGCAGTCAGGGAGAGAACTGTGTGAGCAGTGAGGAAGAGAACTGTGTGAGCAATGAGAGAGAGAAAACCGTGTGAGCAATGAGAGAACCCTGTGAGCAGTGAGAGAGAGAACCGTGTGAGCAATGAGAGAGAGAACCGTGTGAGCAATGAGAGGAAGAACCGTGTGAGCAATGAGAGAGAGATCTGTGTGAGGAGTGAGAGAGAGAACTGTGTGAGCAGTGAGAGAGAGAAAACTGTGTGAGCAGTGAGAGAGAGAAAACTGTGTGAGCAGTGAGAGAGAGATCTGTGTGAGCAGTGAGAGAGAGAAAACTGTGTGAGCAGTGAGGAAGAGAACTGTGTGAGCAGTGAGAGAGAACTGTGTGAGCAGTGAGAGAAAGAACTGTGTGAGCAGTGAGAGAGAATTGTGTGAGCAATGACAGAGAACTGTGTGAGCAGTGAAACAGAACTGTGTGAGCAGTGAGAGAGAGAAAACTGTGTGAGCAGTGAGAATTGTGTGAGCAGTGAGAAAGAACTGTTAGCAGTGAGCGAAAGAACTGTGTGAGGAGTGAGGGGGACAACTATGTGAGCAGTGAGAGAGAACTCTGTGAGCAGTGAGAGAGAGAGAACTGTGTGAGCAGTGCAAGACAACTGTGTGAGCAGTGAGAGAGAGAACTGCGTGAGGAGTGAGAGAGAACTGTGTGAGCAGTGAGAGAGAAAACTGTGTTATAAGTGAGGGAGAGAACTGTGAGAGCAGAGAGAGAGAACTGTGTGAGCAGTGAGAGAACTGTGTGAGCAGTGAGGGAGAGAACTGTGTGAGTAGTGAGAGAGAACTGTGTGAGAAGTGAGCGAGAGAACTGTGTGAGCAGTGAGGAAGAGAACTGTGTGAGAAGTGAGAGAGAACTGTGTGAGCAGTGAGAGAGAGATCTGTGTGAGCAGTGAGAGAGAGAAAACTGTGTGAGCATTGAGGAAGAGAACTGTGTGAGCAGTGAGAGAGAACTGTGTGAGCAGTGAGAGAAAGAACTGTGTGAGCAGTGAGAGAGAATTGTGTGAGCAGTGACAGAGAACTGTGTGAGCAGTGAAACAGAACTGTGTGAGCAGTGAGAGAGAGAAAACTGTGTGAGCAGTGAGAATTGTGTGAGCAGTGAGAAAGAACTGTGTGAGCAGTTAGCGAAAGAACTGTGTGAGGCGTGAGGGGGACAACTATGTGAGCAGTGAGAGAGAACTGTGTGAGCAGTGAGAGAGAGAGAACTGTGTGAGAAGTGAAAGACAACTGTGTGAGCAGTGAGAGAGAGAACTGCGTGAGCAGTGAGAGAGAACTGTGTGAGCAGTGAGAGAGAAAACTGTGTTATAAGTGAGGGAGAGAACTATGTGAGCAGTGAGGAAGAGAACTGTGTGAGTAGTGAGAGAGAACTGTGTGAGCAGTGAGAGAGAACAATGTGAGCAGTGAGGGAGAGAACTGTGTGAGCAGTGAGAGAGAGAAAATTGTGTGAGCAGTGATGGAGAGAGCTGTGTGAGCAGTGAGGGAGAGAACTGTGTGAGCAATGAGAGAGAACTGTGTGAGCAGTGAGAGAGAGAACTGTGTGAGCAATGAGAGAGAGAAAACTGTGTGAGCAATGAGAGAGAGAAACGAGTGAGCAATGAGAGAAAGAACCGCGTGAGCAATGAGAGAGAGAAAACCGTGTGAGCAATTAGAGAACCCTGTGAGCAATGAGAGAGAGAACCGTGTGAGCAATGAGAGAGAGAACCTTGTGAGCAATGAGAGAGAGAACCGTGTGAGCAATGCGAGAGAGAAAACTGTGTGAGCAATGAGAGAGAGAACCGTGTGAGAGCAATGAGAGAGAGAACCATGTGAGCAATAAGAGAAAGAAAACCGTTTGAGCAGTGAGAGAGAGAGAACCGTGTGAGCAGTGAGAGAGAGAACCGTGTGAGCAGTGACAGAGAGAACTGTGTGAGCTGTGAGAGAGAACTGTGTAAAAAGTGAGGGAGAGAACAGTTTGAGCAGTGAAGGAGAGAAGCCTGTGAGCAGTGAGGGAGAAAACCGTGTGAGCAGTGAGAGAGTGAGAGAACCGTGTGAGCATTGAGGGAGAGAAATGTGTGAGCATTTAGGGAGAGAACTGTGTGGGCAGTGACAGAGAGAACCGTGTGAGCAGTGAGAGAGAGAACTGTGTGAGCAGTGAGAGAGAGAACCGTGTGAGCAGTGAGAGAGAGAACTGTGTGAGCAGTGAGAGCCAGAACCGTGTGAGCAGTGAGAGAGAGAACTTTGTGAGCAGTGAGAGAGCGAGAACTTTGTGAGCAATGAATAGAACTGTGTGAGCAGTGAGAGAGAGAACCACGTGAGCAGTGAGAGAGAGAACCGTGTGAGCAGTGAGAGAGAGAACCGTGTGAGCAGTGAGGGAGAGAATTGTGTGAGCAGTGAGAGAGAGAACTGTGTGAGCAATGAGAGAGAACTGTGTGAGCAGTGAGGGAGAGATGTGTGTGAGCAGCGAGGAAGAGAACAGTGTGAGCAATGAGAGAGAACTGTTCGAGCAGTGAGGGAGAGAACTATGTGAGCAGTGAGAGAGAACTGTGCGAGCAGTGAGGGAAGAGAACTGTGTGAGCAGTGAGGGAGAGAACTGTGTGAGCAGTGAGAGAGAGAAAACTGTGTGAGCAGTGAGGGAGAGAGCTGTGTGAGCAGTCAGGGAGAGAACTGTGTGAGTAATGAGAGAGAACTGTGTGAGCAGTGAGAGAGAGAACTGTGTGAGCAGTGAGAGAGAGACCCGTGTGAGCAATGAGAGAGAGAAAACTGTGTGAGCAATGAGAGAGAACCGTTTGAGCAATGAAAGAGAGAACCGTGTGAGTAATGAGAGAGAGAGAACTGTGTGAGCAGTGAGGGAGAGATGTGTGTGAGCAGTGAGGAAGAGAACTGTGTGATCAATGAGAGAGAACTGTGCGAGCAGTGAGGGAGAGAACTATGTGAGCAGTGAGAGAGAACTGTGCGAGCAGAGAGGGAAGAGAACTGTGTGAGCAGTGAGGGAGAGAACTGTGTGAGCAGTGAGAGAGATAAAACTGTGTGAGCAGTGAGGGAGAGAGCTGTGAGAGCAATGAGAGAGAGAACCATGTTAGCAATGAGAGAGAGAACCGTGTGAGCAATGAGAGAGAACCGTGTGAGCAATGAGAGAGAGATCCGTACGAACAATGAGAGGGAGAAAACTGTGTGAGCAATGAGGGAGAGAACTGTGTGAGCAGTGAGAGAGAACTATGTGAGCAGTAAGAGAGAACTGTGTGAGCAGTGAGAGAGAGAACTGTGCGAGCAGTGAAAGACAACTGTGTGAGCAGTGAGAGAGAGAAAACTGTGTAAGCAGTGAGAACGGTGTGAGCAGTGAGCGAGAGAACTGTGTGAGCAGTGAGGGAGAGAACTGTGTAAGCAGTGAGAGAGAACTGTGTGAGCAGTGAGTGAGAGAACTGTGTGAGCAGTGAAAGACAACTGTGTGAGCAGTGAAAGAGAACTCTGTGAGCAGTGAGAGAGAACTGTGTGAGCAGTGAGAGAGAAAACTGTGTGATAAGTGAGGGAGAGAACTGTGAGAGCAGTGAGAGAGAACTGTGTGAGCAGTGAGAGAATGAACTGTGTGAGCAGTGAGAGAGAAAACTGTGTGAGCAGTGAAAGAGAGAACTATTTGACAAATAAGAGAGAGAAAGAAGTATGTGAGCAGTAAGAGGAGTATGTGAGCAGTGAGCGAGAGAACTGTGTGAGCAGTGAGGGAGAGAACTGTGTAAGCAGTGAGAGACAACTGTGTGAGCAGTGAGAGAGACAACTGTGTGAGCAGTGAGAGAGAGAACTGTGTGAGCAGTGGGAGAGAACTGTGTGAGCAGTGAGGGAGAGAACTGTGTGAGTAGTGAGAGAGAACTGTGTGAGCAGTGACGAGGGAACTGTATGAGCAGTGAGAGAACAATGTGAGCAGTGAGCGAGAGAACTGTGTGAGCAGTGAGGGAGATAACTGTGTAAGCAGTGAGAGACAACTGTGTGAGCAGTGAGAGACAACTGTGTGAGCAGTGAGAGAGAGAACTGGGTGAGCAGTGAGAGAGAGAACAATGTGAGCAGTGAAGGAGAGAGCTGTGTGAGCAGTGAGGAAGAGGACTGTGTGAGCAGTGAGGGAGAGAACTGTGTGAGCAATGAGAGAGAACTGTGTGAGCAGTGAGAGAGAGACCCGTATGAGCAATGAGACAGAAAACTGTGTGAGCAATGAGAGAGAGAAACGTGTGAGCAATGAGAGAGAGAACCGTGTGAGCAATGAGAGAGAGAACCGTGTGAGCAATGAGAGAGAGAACCGTGTGAGCAGTGAGAGAGAGAACTGTGTGAGCAGTGAGAGAGAGAAATGTGTGAGCAGTGAGGGAGAGAACCGTGTGAGCAGTGAGAGACAGAACTGTGAGCAGTGAGAGAGAGAACTGTGTGAGCAATGAGAGAGAGAAAACTGTGTGAGCAATGAGAGAGAGAAACGAGTGAGCAATGAGATTGAGAACCGTGTGAGCAATGAGAGAGAGAAAACCGTGTGAGCAATTAGAGAACCCTGTGAGCAATGAGTTAGAGAAACGTGTGAGCAATGAGAGAGAGAACCTTGTGAGCAATGAGAGAGAGAACCGTGTGAGCAATGCGAGAGAGAAAACTGTGTGAGCAATGAGAGAGAGAACCGTGTGAGAGCAATGAGAGAGAGAACCATGTGAGCAATAAGAGAAAGAAAACCGTTTGAGCAGTGAGAGAGAGAGAACCGTGTGAGCAGTGAGAGAGAGAGAACCGTGTGAGCAGTGAGAGAGAGAACTGTGTGAGCTGTGAGAGAGAACTGTGTAAGCAGTGAGGGAGAGAACAGTTTGAGCAGTGAAGGAGAGAAGCCTGTGAGCAGTGAGGGAGAGAACCGTGTTAGCAGTGAGAGAGTGAGAGAACCGTGTGAGCAGTGAGGGAGAGAAATGTGTGAGCAGTGAGGGAGAGAACTGTGTGGGCAGTGACAGAGAGAACCGTGTGAGCAGTGAGAGAGAGAACTGTGTGAGCAGTGAGAGAGAGAACCGTGTGAGCAGTGAGAGAGAGATCTGAGTGAGCAGTGAGAGCCAGAACCGTGTGAGCAGTGAGAGAGAGAGAACTTTGTGAGCAGTGAGAGAGAGAGAACTGTGTGAGCAGTGAGAGAGAGAACCGTGTGAGCAGTGAGGGGGAGAACTGTGTGAGCAGTGAGAGAGAGAACTGTGTTAGCAATGAGAGAGAACTGTGTGAGCAGTGAGGGAGAGATGTGTGTGAGCAGTGAGGAAGAGAACAGTGTGAGCAATGAGAGAGAACTGTGCGAGCAGTGAGGGAGAGAACTATGTGAGCAGTGAGAGAGAACTGTGCGAGCAGTGAGGGAAGAGAACTGTGTGAGCAGTGAGGGAGAGAACTGTATGAGCAGTGAGAGAGAGAAAACTGTGTGAGCAGTGAGGGAGAGAGCTGTGTGAGCAGTCAGGGAGAGAACTGTGTGAGTAATGAGAGAGAACTGTGTGAGCAGTGAGAGAGAGAACTGTGTGAGCAGTGAGAGAGAGACCCGTGTGAGCAATGAGAGAGAGAAAACTGTGTGAGCAATGAGAGAGAACCGTGTGAGCAATGAAAGAGAGAACCGTGTGACTAATGAGAGAGAGAGAACTGTGTGAGCAATGAGGGAGAGATGTGTGTGAGCAGTGAGGAAGAGAACTGTGTGAGCAATGAGAGAGAACTGTGCGAGCAGTGAGGGAGAGAACTATGTGAGCAGTGAGAGAGAACTGTGCGAGCAGTGAGGGAAGAGAACTGTGTGAGCAGTGAGGGAGAGAACTGTGTGAGCAGTGAGAGAGAGAAAACTGTGTGAGCAGTGAGGGAGAGAGCTGTGAGAGCAATGAGAGAGAGAACCATGTTAGCAATGAGAGAGAGAACCGTGTGAGCAATGAGAGAGAGAACCGTGTGAGCAATGAGAGAGAGATCCGTACGAACAATGAGAGAGAGAAAACTGTGTGAGCAGTGAGGGAGAAAACTGTGTAAGCAGTGAGAACGGTGTGAGCAGGAGCGAGAACTGTGTGAGCAGTGAGAGAGAGAACTGTGCGAGCAGTGAAAGACAACAGTGTGAGCAGTGAGAGAGAGAAAACTGTGTAAGCAGTGAGAACGGTGTGAGCAGTGAGCGAGAGAACTGTGTGAGCAGTGAGGGAGAGAACTGTGTAAGCAGTGAGAGAGAACTGTGTGAGCAGTGAGAGAGAGAACTGAGTGAGCAGTGAAAGACAACTGTGTGAGCAGTGAGAGAGAACTCTGTGAGCAGTGAGAGAGAACTGTGTGAGCAGTGAGAGAGAAAACTGTGTGATAAGTGAGGGAGAGAACTGTGAGAGCAGTGAGAGAGAACTGTGTGAGCAGTGAGAGAATGAACTGTGTGAGCAGTGAGAGAGAAAACTGTGTGAGCAGTGAAAGAGAGAACTATTTGACAAATAAGAGAGAGAAAGAAGTATGTGAGCAGTGAGAGGAGTATGTGAGCAGTGAGCGAGAGAACTGTGTGAGCAGTGAGGGAGAGAACTGTGTAAGCAGTGAGAGACAACTGTGTGAGCAGTGAGAGAGACAACTGTGTGAGCAGTGAGAGAGAGAACTGTGTGAGCAGTGGGAGAGAACTGTGTGAGCAGTGAAGGAGAGAACTGTGTGAGTAGTGAGAAAGAACTGTGTAAGCAGTGACGAGGGAACTGTGCGAGCAGTGAGAGAACAATGTGAGCAGTGAGCGAGAGAACTGTGTGAGCAGTGAGGGAGAGAACTGTGTAAGCAGTGAGAGACAACTGTGTGAGCAGTGAGAGACAACTGTGTGAGCAGTGAGAGAGAGAGAACTGGGTGAGCAGTGAGAGAGAGAACAATGTGAGCAGTGAGGGAGAGAGCTGTGTGAACAGTGAGGAAGAGAACTGTGTGAGCAGTGAGGGAGAGAACTGTGTGAGCAATGAGAGAGAACTGTGTGAGCAGTGAGAGAGAGACCCGTGTGAGCAATGAGACAGAAAACTGTGTGAGCAATGAGAGAGAGAAACGCGTGAGCAATGAGAGAGAGAACCGTGTGAGCAATGAGAGAGAGGACCGTGTGAGCAATGAGAGAGAGAACCGTGTGAACAATGAGAGAGAGAAAACTGTGTGAGTAATGAGAGAGAGAGAACCGTGTGAGCAATGAGAGAGAGATCCGTACGAGCAATGAGAGAGAGAAAACTGTGTGAGCAGTGAGGGAGAGAACTGTGTGAGCAGTGAGAGAGAACTGTGTGAGCAGTAAGAGAGAACTGTGTGAGCAGTGAGAGAGACAACTGTGCGAGCAGTGAAAGACCACTGTGTGAGCAGTGAGAGAGAGAAAACTGTGCAAGTAGTGAGAACGGTGTGAGCAGTGAGAGAGAGAACTGTGTGAGCAGTGAGGGAGAGAACTGTGTAAGCAGTGAGAGAGAACTGTGTGAGCAGTGAGAGAGAGAACTGTGTGAGCAGTGAAAGACAACTGTGTGAGCAGTGAGAGAGAACTCTGTGAGCAGTGAGAGAGAACTGTGTGAGCAGTGAGAGAGAAAACTGTGTGATAAGTGAGGGAGAGAACTGTGAGAGCAGTGAGAGAGAACTGTGTGAGCAGTGAGAGAATGAACTGTGTGAGCAGTGAGAGAGAAAACTGTGTGAGCAGTGAAAGAGAGAACTATTTGACAAATAAGAGAGAGAAAGAAGTATGTGAGCAGTGAGAGGAGTATGTGAGCAGTGAGCGAGAGAACTGTGTGAGCAGTGAGGGAGAGAACTGTGTAAGCAGTGAGACACAACTGTGTGAGCAGTGAGAGAGACAAATGTGTGAGCAGTGAGAGAGAGAACTATGTGAGCAGTGGGAGAGAACTGTGTGAGCAGTGAGGGAGAGAACTGTGTGAGTAGTGAGAGAGAACTGTGTGAGCAGTGACGAGGGAACTGTGTGAGCAGTGAGAGAACAATGTGAGCAGTGAGCGAGAGAACTGTGTGAGCACTGAGGGAGAGAACTGTGTAAGCAGTGAGAGACAACTGTGTGAGCAGTGAGAGAGAACTCTGTGAGCAGTGAGAGAGAACTGTGTGAGCAGTGAGAGAGAAAACTGTGATAAGTGAGGGAGAGAACTGTGAGAGCAGTGAGAGAGAACTGTGTGAGCAGTGAGAGAATGAACTATGTGAGCAGTGAGAGAGAAAACTGTGTGAGCAGTGAAAGAGAGAAATATTTGACAAATAAGAGAGAGAAAGAAGTATGTGAGCAGTGAGAGGAGTATGTGAGCAGTGAGCGAGAGAACTTTGTGAGCAGTGAGGGAGAGAACTGTGTAAGCAGTGAGAGACAACTGTGTGAGCAGTGAGAGACAACTGTGTGAGCAGTGAGAGAGAGAACTGTGTGAGCAGTGAGAGAGAGAGAACTGTGTGAGCAGTGGGAGAGAACTGTGTGAGCAGTGAGGGAGAGAACTGTGTGAGTAGTGAGAGAGAACTGTGTGAGCAGTGAGAGAGAGAAAATTGTGTGAGCAGTGAGGGAGAGAGCTGTGTGAGCAGTGAGGAAGAGAACTGTGTGAGCAATGAGAGAGAACTGTGTGAGCAGTGAGGGAGAGAACTGTGTGAGCAGTGAGAGAGAGAAAACTGTGTGAGCAGTGAGGGAGAGAGCTGTGAGAGCAATGAGAGAGAGAACCATGTTAGCAATGAGAGAGAGAATCGTGTGAGCAATGAGAGAGAGAACCGTGTGAGCAATGAGAGAGAGATCCGTACGAGCAATGAGAGAAAACTGTGTGAGCAGTGAGGGAGAGAACTGTGTGAGCAGTGAGAGAGAGAAAACTGTGTGAGCAGTGAGGGAGAGAGCTGTGTGAGCAGTCAGGGAGAGAACTGTGTGAGTAATGAGAGAGAACTGTGTGAGCAGTGAGAGAGAGAACTGTGTGAGCAGTGAGAGAGAGACCCGTGTGAGCAATGAGAGAGAGAAAACTGTGTGAGCAATGAGAGAGAACCGTGTGAGCAATGAAAGAGAGAACCGTGTGAGTAATGAGAGAGAGAGAACTGTGTGAGCAGTGAGGGAGAGATGTGTGTGAGCAGTGAGGAAGAGAACTGTGTAAGCAATGAGAGAGAACTGTGCGAGCAGTGAGGGAGAGAACTATGTGAGCAGTGAGAGAGAACTGTGCGAGCAGTGAGGGAAGAGAACTGTGTGAGCAGTGAGGGAGAGAACTGTATGAGCAGTGAGAGAGATAAAACTGTGTGAGCAGTGAGGGAGAGAGCTGTGAGAGCAATGAGAGAGAGAACCATGTTAGCAATGAGAGAGAGAACCGTGTGAGCAATGAGAGAGAACCGTGTGAGCAATGAGAGAGAGATCCGTACGAACAATGAGAGAGAGAAAACTGTGTGAGCTGTGAGGGAGAGAACTGTGTGAGCAGTGAGAGAGAACTATGTGAACAGTAAGAGAGAACTGTGTGAGCAGTGAGAGAGAGAACTGTGCGAGCAGTGAAAGACAACTGTGTCAGCAGTGAGAGAGAGAAAACTGTGTAAGCAGTGAGAACGGTGTGAGCAGTGAGCGAGAGAACTGTGTGAGCAGTGAGGGAGAGAACTGTGTAAGCAGTGAGAGAGAACTGTGTGAGCAGTGAGTGAGAGAACTGTGTGAGCAGTGAAAGACAACTGTGTGAGCAGTGAAAGAGAACTCTGTGAGCAGTGAGAGAGAACTGTGTGAGCAGTGAGAGAGAAAACTGTGTGATAAGTGAGGGAGAGAACTGTGAGAGCAGTGAGAGAGAACTGTGTGAGCAGTGAGAGAATGAACTGTGTGAGCAGTGAGAGAGAAAACTGTGTGAGCAGTGAAAGAGAGAACTATTTGACAAATAAGAGAGAGAAAGAAGTATGTGAGCAGTGAGAGGAGTATGTGAGCAGTGAGTGAGAGAACTGTTTGAGCAGTGAGGGAGAGAACTGTGTAAGCAGTGAGAGACAACTGTGTGAGCAGTGAGAGAGACAACTGTGTGAGCAGTGAGAGAGAGAACTGTGTGAGCAGTGGGAGAGAACTGTGTGAGCAGTGAGGGAGAGAACTGTGTGAGTAGTGAGAGAGAACTGTGTGAGCAGTGACGAGGGAACTGTGTGAGCAGTGAGAGAACAATGTGAGCAGTGAGCGAGAGAACTGTGTGAGCAGTGAGGGAGATAACTGTGTAAGCAGTGAGAGACAACTGTGTGAGCAGTGAGAGAGAACTGGGTGAGCAGTGAGAGAGAGAACAATGTGAGCAGTGAAGGAGAGAGCTGTGTGAGCAGTGAGGAAGAGAACTGTGTGAGCAGTGAGGGAGAGAACTGTGTGAGCAATGAGAGAGAACTGTGTGAGCAGTGAGAGAGAGACCCGTATGAGCAATGAGACAGAAAACTGTGTGAGCAATGAGAGAGAGAAACGTGTGAGCAATGAGAGAGAGAACCGTGTGAGCAATGAGAGAGAGAACCGTGTGAGCAATGAGAGAGAGAACCGTGTGAGCAATGAGAGAGAGAACTGTGTGAGCAGTGAGAGAGAGAAATGTGTGAGCAGTGAGGGAGAGAACCGTGTGAGCAGTGAGAGACAGAACTGTGAACAGTGAGAGAGAGAACTGTGTGAGCAATGAGAGAGAGAAAACTGTGTGAGCAATGAGAGAGAGAAACGAGTGAGCAATGAGATTGAGAACCGTGTGAGCAATGAGAGAGAGAAAACCGTGTGAGCAATTAGAGAACCCTGTGAGCAATGAGTTAGAGAAACGTGTGAGCAATGAGAGAGAGAACCTTGTGAGCAATGAGAGAGAGAACCGTGTGAGCAATGCGAGAGAGAAAACTGTGTGAGCAATGAGAGAGAGAACCGTGTGAGAGCAATGAGAGAGAGAACCATGTGAGCAATAAGAGAAAGAAAACCGTTTGAGCAGTGAGAGAGAGAGAACCTTGTGAGCAGTGAGGGAGAGAGAACAGTGTGAGCAGTGAGAGAGAGAACTGTGTGAGCTGTGAGAGAGAACTGTGTAAGCAGTGAGGGAGAGAACAGTTTGAGCAGTGAAGGAGAGAAGCCTGTGAGCAGTGAGGGAGAGAACCGTGTTAGCAGTGAGAGAGTGAGAGAACCGTGTGAGCAGTGAGGGAGAGAAATGTGTGAGCAGTGAGGGAGAGAACTGTGTGGGCAGTGACAAAGAGAACCGTGTGAGCAGTGAGAGAGAGAACTGTGTGAGCAGTGAGAGAGAGAACCGTGTGAGCAGTGAGAGAGAGATCTGTGTGAGCAGTGAGAGCCAGAACCGTGTGAGCAGTGAGAGAGAGAGAACTTTGTGAGCAGTGAGAGAGAGAGAACTGTGTGAGCAGTGAGAGAGAGAACCGTGTGAGCAGTGAGGGGGAGAACTGTGTGAGCAGTGAGAGAGAGAACTGTGTTAGCAATGCGAGAGAACTGTGTGAGCAGTGAGGGAGAGATGTGTGTGACCAGTGAGGAAGAGAACAGTGTGAGCAATGAGAGAGAACTGTGCGAGCAGTGAGGGAGAGAACTATGTGAGCAGTGAGAGAGAACTGTGCGAGCAGTGAGGGAAGAGAACTGTGTGAGCAGTGAGGGAGAGAACTGTATGAGCAGTGAGAGAGAGAAAACTGTGTGAGCAGTGAGGGAGAGAGCTGTGTGAGCAGTCAGGGAGAGAACTGTGTGAGTAATGAGAGAGAACTGTGTGAGCAGTGAGAGAGAGAACTGTGTGAGCAGTGAGAGAGAGACCCGTGTGAGCAATGAGAGAGAGAAAACTGTGTGAGCAATGAGAGAGAACCGTGTGAGCAATGAAAGAGAGAACCGTGTGACTAATGAGAGAGAGAGAACTGTGTGAGCAATGAGGGAGAGATGTGTGTGAGCAGTGAGGAAGAGAACTGTGTGAGCAATGAGAGATAACTGTGCGAGCAGTGAGGGAGAGAACTATGTGAGCAGTGAGAGAGAACTGTGCGAGCAGTGAGGGAAGAGAACTGTGTGAGCAGTGAGGGAGAGAACTGTGTGAGCAGTGAGAGAGAGAAAACTGTGTGAGCAGTGAGGGAGAGAGCTGTGAGAGCAATGAGAGAGAGAACCATGTTAGCAATGAGAGAGAGAACCGTGTGAGCAATGAGAGAGAGAACCGTGTGAGCAATGAGAGAGAGAGATCCGTACGAACAATGAGAGAGAGAAAACTGTGTGAGCAGTGAGGGAGAAAACTGTGTAAGCAGTGAGAACGGTGTGAGCAGGAGCGAGAACTGTGTGAGCAGTGAGAGAGAGAACTGTGCGAGCAGTGAAAGACAACAGTGTGAGCAGTGAGAGAGAGAAAACTGTGTAAGCAGTGAGAACGGTGTGAGCAGTGAGCGAGAGAACTGTGTGAGCAGTGAGGGAGAGAACTGTGTAAGCAGTGAGAGAGAACTGTGTGAGCAGTGAGAGAGAGAACTGCGTGAGCAGTGAGAGAGAACTGTGTGAGCAGTGAGAGAGAAAACTGTGTGATAAGTGAGGGAGAGAACTGTGAGAGCAGTGAGAGAGAACTGTGTGAGCAGTGAGAGAATGAACTGTGTGAGCAGTGAGAGAGAAAACTGTGTGAGCAGTGAAAGAGAGAACTATTTGACAAATAAGAGAGAGAAAGAAGTATGTGAGCAGTGAGAGGAGTATGTGAGCAGTGAGCGAGAGAACTGTGTGAGCAGTGAGGGAGAGAACTGTGTAAGCAGTGAGAGACAACTGTGTGAGCAGTGAGAGAGACAACTGTGTGAGCAGTGAGAGAGAGAACTGTGTGAGCAGTGGGAGAGAACTGTGTGAGCAGTGAAGGAGAGAACTGTGTGAGTAGTGAGAAAGAACTGTGTAAGCAGTGACGAGGGAACTGTGTGAGCAGTGAGAGAACAATGTGAGCAGTGAGCGAGAGAACTGTGTGAGCAGTGAGGGAGAGAACTGTGTAAGCAGTGAGAGACAACTGTGTGAGCAGTGAGAGACAACTGTGTGAGCAGTGAGAGAGAGAGAACTGGGTGAGCAGTGAGAGAGAGAACAATGTGAGCAGTGAGGGAGAGAGCTGTGTGAACAGTGAGGAAGAGAACTGTGTGAGCAGTGAGGGAGAGAACTGTGTGAGCAATGAGAGAGAACTGTGTGAGCAGTGAGAGAGAGACCCGTGTGAGCAATGAGACAGAAAACTGTGTGAGCAATGAGAGAGAGAAACGTGTGAGCAATGAGAGAGAGAACCGTGTGAGCAATGAGAGAGAGAACCGTGTGAGCAATGAGAGAGAGAACCGTGTGAGCAATGAGAGAGAGAAAACTGTGTGAGCAGTGAGGGAGAGAACTGTGTGAGCAGTGAGAGAGAACTGTGTGAGCAGTAAGAGAGAACTGTGTGAGCAGTGAGAGAGACAACTGTGCGAGCAGTGAAAGACAACTGTGTGAGCAGGGAGAGAGAGAAAACTGTGCAAGTAGTGAGAACGGTGTGAGCAGTGAGAGAGAGAACTGTGTGAGCAGTGAGGGAGAGAACTGTGTAAGCAGTGAGAGAGAACTGTGTGAGCAGTGAGAGAGAGAACTGTGTGAGCAGTGAAAGACAACTGTGTGAGCAGTGAGAGAGAACTATTTGACAGGTGAGAGAGAACTGTGTGAGCAGTGAGAGAGAAAACTGTGTGATAAGTGAGGGAGAGAACTGTGAGAGCAGTGAGAGAGAACTGTGTGAGCAGTGAGAGAATGAACTGTGTGAGCAGTGAGAGAGAAAACTGTGTGAGCAGGGAAAGAGAGAACTATTTGACAAATAAGAGAGAGAAAGAAGTATGTGAGCAGTGAGAGGAGTATGTGAGCAGTGAGCGAGAGAACTGTGTGAGCAGTGAGGGAGAGAACTGTGTAAGCAGTGAGACACAACTGTGTGAGCAGTGAGAGAGACAACTGTGTGAGCAGTGAGAGAGAGAACTATGTGAGCAGTGGGAGAGAACTGTGTGAGCAGTGAGGGAGAGAACTGTGTGAGTAGTGAGAGAGAACTGTGTGAGCAGTGACGAGGGAACTGTGTGAGCAGTGAGAGAACAATGTGAGCAGTGAGCGAGAGAACTGTGTGAGCACTGAGGGAGAGAACTGTGTAAGCAGTGAGAGACAACTGTGTGAGCAGTGAGAGAGAACTCTGTGAGCAGTGAGAGAGAACTGTGTGAGCAGTGAGAGAGAAAACTGTGTGATAAGTGAGGGAGAGAACTGTGAGAGCAGTGAGAGAGAACTGTGTGAGCAGTGAGAGAATGAACTGTGTGAGCAGTGAGAGAGAAAACTGTGTGAGCAGTGAAAGAGAGAACTATTTGACAAATAAGAGAGAGAAAGAAGTATGTGAGCAGTGAGAGGAGTATGTGAGCAGTGAGCGAGAGAACTTTGTGAGCAGTGAGGGAGAGAACTGTGTAAGCAGTGAGAGACAACTGTGTGAGCAGTGAGAGACAACTGTGTGAGCAGTGAGAGAGAGAACTGTGTGAGCAGTGAGAGAGAGAACTGTGTGAGCAGTGGGAGAGAACTGTGTGAGCAGTGAGGGAGAGAACTGTGTGAGTAGTGAGAGAGAACTGTGTGAGCAGTGAGAGAGAGAAAATTGTGTGAGCAGTGAGGGAGAGAGCTGTGTGAGCAGTGAGGGAGAGAACTGTGTGAGCAATGAGAGAAAACTGTGTGAGCAGTGAGGGAGAGAACTGTGTGAGCAGTGAGAGAGAGAAAACTGTGTGAGCAGTGAGGGAGAGAGCTGTGAGAGCAATGAGAGAGAGAACCATGTTAGCAATGAGAGAGAGAATCGTGTGAGCAATGAGAGAGAGAACCATGTGAGCAATGAGAGAGAGATCCGTACGAGCAATGAGAGAAAACTGTGTGAGCAGTGAGGGAGAGAACTGTGTGAGCAGTGAGAGAGAAGTGTGTGAGCAGTAAGAGAGAACTGTGTGAGCAGTGAGAGAGAGAATTGTGTGAGCAGTGAGAGAGAGAACTGTGTGAGCAGTGAAAGACAACTGTGTGAGCAGTGAGAGAGAGAAAACTGTGTAAGCAGTGAGAACGGTGTGAGCAGTGAGCGAGAGAACTGTGTGAGCAGTGAGGGAGAGAACTGTGTAAGCAGTGAGAGAGAACTGTGTGAGCAGTGAGAGAGAGAACTGTGTGAGCAGTGAAAGACAACTGTGTGAGCAGTGAGAGAGAACTCTGTGAGCAGTGAGAGAGAACTGTGTGAGCAGTGAGAGAGAAAACTGTGTGATAAGTGAGGGAGAGAACTGTGAGAGCAGTGAGAGAGAACTGTGTGAGCAGTGAGAGAGTGAACTGTGTGAGCAGTGAGAGAGAAAACTGTGTGAGCAGTGAAAGAGAGAACTATTTGACAAATAAGAGAGAGAAAGAAGTATGTGAGCAGTGAAAGAGAGAACTATTTGACAAATAAGAGAGAGAAAGATGTATGTGAGCAGTGAGAGGAGTATGTGAGCAGTGAGCGAGAGAACTGTGTGAGCAGTGAGGGAGAGAACTGTGTAAGCAGTGAGAGACAACGGTGTGAGCAGTGAGAGACAACTGTGTGAGCAGTGAGAGAGAGAACTGTGTGAGCAGTGAGAGAGAGAACTATGTGAGCAGTGGGAGAGAACTGTGTGAGCAGTGAGGGAGAGAACTGTGTGAGTAGTGAGAGAGAACTGTGTGAGCAGTGACGAGGGAACTGTGTGAGCAGTGAGAGAACAATGTGAGCAGTGAGCGAGAGAACTGTGTGAGCAGTGAGGGAGAGAACTGTGTAAGCAGTGAGAGACAACTGTGTGAGCAGTGAGAGACAACTGTGTGAGCAGTGAGAGAGAGAACTGGGTGAGCAGTGAGAGAGAGAACAATGTGAGCAGTGAGGGAGAGAGCTGTGTGAGCAGTGAGGAAGAGAACTGTGTGAGCAGTGAGGGAGAGAACTGTGTGAGCAATGAGAGAGAACTGTGTGAGCAGTGAGAGAGAGACCCGTGTGAGCAATGAGACAGAAAACTGTGTGAGCAATCAGAGAGAGAAACGTGTGAGCAATGAGAGAGAGAACCGTGTGAGCAATGAGAGAGAGAACCGTGTGAGCAATGAGAGAGAGAACCGTGTGAGCAATGAGAGAGAGAAAACTGTGTGAGCAATGAGAGAGAGAACCGTGTGAGCAATGAGAGAGAGATCCGTACGAGCAATGAGAGAGAGAAAACTGTGTGAGCAGTGAGGGAGAGAACTGTGTGAGCAGTGAGAGAGAACTGTGTGAGCAGTGAGAGAGAACTGTGTGAGCAGTAAGAGAGAACTGTGTGATCAGTGTGAGAGAGAACTGTGCGAGCAGTGAAAGACAACTGTGTGAGCAGTGAGAGAGAGAAAACTGTGCAAGCAGTGAGAACGGTGTGAGCAGTGAGCGAGAGAACTGTGTGAGCAGTGAGGGAGAGAACTGTGTAAGCAGTGAGAGAGAACTGTGTGAGCAGTGAGAGAGAGAACTGTGTGAGCAGTGAAAGACAACTGTGTGAGCAGTGATAGAGAACTCTGTGAGCAGTGAGAGAGAACTGTGTGAGCAGTGAGAGAGAAAACTGTGTGATAAGTGAGGGAGAGAACTGTGAGAGCTGTGAGAGAGAACTGTGTGAGCAGTGAGAGAATGAACTGTGTGAGCAGTGAGAGAGAAAACTGTGTGAGCAGTGAAAGAGAGAACTATTTGACAAATAAGAGAGAGAAAGAAGTATGTGAGCAGTGAGAGGAGTATGTGAGCAGTGAGCGAGAGAACTTTGTGAGCAGTGAGGGAGAGAACTGTGTAAGCAGTGAGAGACAACTGTGTGAGCAGTGAGAGACAACTGTGTGAGCAGTGAGAGAGAGAACTGTGTGAGCAGTGAGAGAGAGAACTGTGTGAGCAGTGGGAGAGAACTGTGTGAGCAGTGAGGGAGAGAACTGTGTGAGTAGTGAGAGAGAACTGTGTGAGCAGTGAGAGAGAGAAAATTGTGTGAGCCGTGAGGGAGAGAGCTGTGTGAGCAGTGAGGGAGAGAACTGTGTGAGCAATGAGAGAGAACTGTGTGAGCAGTGAGGGAGAGAACTGTGTGAGCAGTGAGAGAGAGAACTGTGTGAGCAGTGGGAGAGAACTGTGTGAGCAGTGAGGGAGAGAACTGTGTGAGTAGTGAGAGAGAACTGTGTGAGCAGTGAGAGAGAGAAAATTGTGTGAGCCGTGAGGGAGAGAGCTGTGTGAGCAGTGAGGGAGAGAACTGTGTGAGCAATGAGAGAGAACTGTGTGAGCAGTGAGGGAGAGAACTGTGTGAGCAGTGAGAGAGAGAAAACTGTGTGAGCAGTGAGGGAGAGAGCTGTGAGAGCAATGAGAGAGAGAACCATGTTAGCAATCAGAGAGAGAATCGTGTGAACAATGAGAGAGAGAACCGTGTGAGCAATGAGAGAGAGATCTGTACGAGCAATGAGAGAGAAAACTGTGTGAGCAGTGAGGGAGAGAACTGTGTGAGCAGTGAGAGAGAAGTGTGTGAGCAGTAAGAGAGAACTGTGTGAGCAGTGAGAGAGAGAATTGTGTGAGCAGTGAGAGAGAGAACTGTGTGAGCAGTGAAAGACAACTGTGTGAGCAGTGAGAGAGAGAAAACTGTGTAAGCAGTGAGAACGGTGTGAGCAGTGAGCGAGAGAACTGTGTGAGCAGTGAGGGAGAGAACTGTGTAAGCAGTGAGAGAGAACTGTGTGAGCAGTGAGAGAGAGAACTGTGTGAGCAGTGAAAGACAACTGTGTGAGCAGTGAGAGAGAACTCTGTGAGCAGTGAGAGAGAACTGTGTGAGCAGTGAGAGAGAAAACTGTGTGATAAGTGAGAGAGAGAACTGTGAGAGCAGTGAGAGAGAACTGTGTGAGCAGTGAGAGAGTGAACTGTGTGAGCAGTGAGAGAGAAAACTGTGTGAGCAGTGAAAGAGAGAACTATTTGACAAATAAGAGAGAGAAAGAAGTATGTGAGCAGTGAAAGAGAGAACTATTTGACAAATAAGAGAGAGAAAGAAGTATGTGAGCAGTGAGAGGAGTATGTGAGCAGTGAGCGAGAGAACTGTGTGAGCAGTGAGGGAGAGAACTGTGTAAGCAGTGAGAGACAACTGTGTGAGCAGTGAGAGACAACTGTGTGAGCAGTGAGAGAGAGAATTGTGTGAGCAGTGAGAGAGAGAACTGTGTGAGCAGTGGGAGAGAACTGTGTGAGCAGTGAGGGAGAGAACTGTGTGAGTAGTGAGAGAGAACTGTGTGAGCAGTGACGAGGGAACTGTGTGAGCAGTGAGAGAACAATGTGAGCAGTGAGCGAGAGAACTGTGTAAGCAGTGAGAGACAATTGTGTGAGCAGTGAGAGACAACTGTGTGAGCAGTGAGAGAGAGAACTGTGTGAGCAGTGAGAGAGAGAACAATGTGAGCAGTGAGGGAGAGAGCTGTGTGAGCAGTGAGGAAGAGAACTGTGTGAGCAGTGAGGGAGAGAACTGTGTGAGCAATGAGAGAGAACTGTGTGAGCAGTGAGAGAGAGACCCGTGTGAGCAATGAGACAGAAAACTGTGTGAGCAATGAGAGAGAGAAACGTGTGAGCAATGAAAGAGAGAACCGTGTGAGCAATGAGAGAGAGAACCGTGTGAGCAATGAGAGAGAGAACCGTGTGAGCAATGAGAGAGAGATCTGTGTGAGCAATGAGAGTGAGAAAACTGTGTGAGCAATGAGAGAGAGAACCATGTGAGCAATGAGAGAACCGTGTGAGCAATGAGAGAGAGATCCGTGTGAGCAATGAGAGAGAGAAAACTGTGTGAGCAGTGAGGGAGAGAACTGTGTGAGCAGTGAGAGAGAACTGTGTGAGCAGTGAGAGAAAGAACTGTGTGAGCAGTGAGAGAGAACTGTTTGAGCAGTGAGAGAGAACTGTGTGAGCAGTGAGAGAGAGAAAACTGTGTGAGCAGTGAGAAATGTGTGAGCAGTGAGAGAGAACTGTGTGAGCAGTGAGCGAGAGAACTGTGTGAGCAGTGAGGGAGAGAACTGAGTAAGCAGTGAGAGAGAACTGTGTGAGCAGTGAGAGAGAGAAATGTGTGAGCAGTGAAAGACAACTGTGTGAGCAGTGATAGAGAACTGTGTGAGCAGTGACAGAGAACTGTGTGAGCAGTGAGAGAGAAAACTGTGTGATAAGTGAGGGAGAGAACTGTGAGAGCAGCGAGAGAGAACTGTGTGAGCAGTGAGAAAACTGTGTGAGCAGTGAGAGAGTGAACTGTGTGAGCAGTGAGAGAGAAAACTGTGTGAGCAGTGAGAGAGAAAACTGTGTGAGCAGTGAGAGAGAGAACTATTTGACAAATAAGAGTGAGAGAGAAGTATGTGAGCAGTGAGAGAGAAGTATGTGAGCAGTGAGAGAGAAGTATGTGAGCAGTGAGAGAGAGAACTGTGTGAGGAGTGAGGGACATCTGTGAGAGGAGTAAGGGACATCTGTGAGAGAGGTGACAAGTGAAAGACAAGTGTAAAAGATGAGGGATATCAATTCTCTAATTCACAAATATATTTAGTCATTGATTCTCGAAATCAATGACTTTACGACAAATAGATATTGAATCATTTCTTCGCAATTGCATCTAAACTTTACACTTTGTCTTCTTTAATTGATCTTAACTTTGAATGAAAAAAATGCGTTGTCGACACCATCCCTCGTGCAGCCTTAACATATGGGTATTTAAGTCTTTTGTACAGATGTGTGAGAATGAGAGATGTTTGGGAGTTATAAGTCATTTAATGCTGAAGTTCCCTCTGTTTTGGCAGCTTGTGGAGCCACCCCAACCCACACAACGGGACGTGCCTATCCGGAAGACTGACGAGCCCAGCAAGGTGTAACCAGCAGTCTATCCAATGAACTTTCATCTCGTCCTAAGGGACTATACCAGTTTCTGCTAGATATTTTCACAGCTTCTGAAGCTTTACGTCAACGGCAGATTCACGGGCTAGCCTGGATCACAGTTCCTTGAACACACAACTCATGTACCAAGGATCTAATTTCGACATTACAGTATTTAAATTGCTTGCAAACAAGCCATTCTTTGTTCCTAAATCGTTAATAATATCCAGTTATCCCTAGTGATTTATTGTTTTATTTTCTCCTGTAAACCTGCTACACCATTATACACATCATTCATTCATATCTTGTAATTCCTTACATCCAAATTTAAATTTCTGGCAAAGATTGAGTGGCCAGTGTTATGAACTCATGTAGCCTCATATATAGGAAAGTCTACCAGTGAATAATTCCTTTGTATTTATTTAGACTAAATTTAATCTTTGATATTTAATTATTCTTTCTAAGCAGACTGTATATTTTATTATTAATCTTCACTGATAAGCTTCCACTTCATACAATTTAGGGATTTATAATTTCAACCACACGAAAATTAATCAATGAGTTATTATTATTAGTTGGATTAATTATTGTAAAGTCATATTATTTAAATCTACCAACGTTATGGGTATTATTTAAAACATATCACAGCTTAGCTGTCATAGTAGAAGTTCTGAGTATCCAAGCCGGACTCTATTCAGTCACGTGGATCATGGCGTCGTTAAGATACAGGGGCCAGATTCACGAAGCAGTTACGTTCGTACTTACGAGCGTTTTCCTTCTTAGCATCTTCCTTGCGGCTACGTCGGTATTCAGGTTGGCATTTAAGTATGAAAATCTTCGTAAGTACACACCGTCGCGCTAAGGACACTCTCGACCACACGTAGTTTTACGTAAACTAGATATAACTCAATTGTTCTCTACTATACAACACGGAGGTTCAATTTTATTATAAACAAACATTTTAGCTGGAGAGTCTCATCCAGAAGGAGTCCTTATTGTTAGCTATATAAGCATTCTCAACTTGAAACTTGTAGTAAATATGTCTTTTATGATAGTACAATTAGTTTTATAACAGCAAGATATTATACCGGTAGTTATTAAGTAAATAAACACTGATGAACATGAAATGTGAGAGGTGATGATCCCGGGCTGGTGGGAGCATTTACCATCACCAAATGCTCCTGTTCACCTAGCAATAAGTATAGCTATCGGTGCACTTTAGCTATACATACCCATTATTAATTTATTTTGTTTGGTTTTATTTTTAAATTAAATCTGGGTGAGACATAAAAGAAAAATTATGCTGCACACATGATGTTAGGTAAGCGTAAAAATTTCAAAAACTTTTGTCATTGAATACCTAGGCATATAATTATGACTACATATATGGACTATTATGGCTTGTTAAAAAAAGAGAGAAGGGAAGAAGCAGCGGTCCAAGACCTCTTCCCGTTACTCAATTTGGCTGTGTGTAACAATAAGTAAGTAATTATCAAAAGAAGGCACCAAGCCGGGAAGGCTGTGTAGCACCATTGTGTGTAACAATAAACCTAATTTTTTTTAGCAGATAATGCACCTGTGAGTAAAACAAATCCTGTCAGATGTAAAAATATTGATCCAGTTATTAACATAGAAAGATATAATGCAACAAATATTTATGTTTTTTTAAACTATCATTTCTACTGCATATCCGAGGAAGTGAAAAATTGAGACATGCTGCACAATTTAATGATTCACAAGAAATACAGTATTAATAACATTGTCGTCGTCTTTTCATCTTCTAGTGTGTGGTTTGGTCAACATTACTAACATTACATATCAATATGAGATCTTAATGATCCATGGTTAACATTTATGATTTAATAAGGATAATATTGGTAATAATAAATATTAGCCCGCACTAGCAAAATCTAGGTAAAGCACAAGAGTATCTTCCAATAATCTTGAGTGTATGAAGTAATTACAGAGCTCAAAGTACCTCATACCATTTGGACTGGCGTCACTAATAATAGGGTAATCACAAATATAGTGTTGGAGAGTATGTCCACTCAAGTAGGACTGAAAACAGATGTTTTTTTTCACCCAGAGGTCTATAAACCCATGGAACTGCCTAAACGCTGAAGCCGTAAATGCCAAAATCCAGCTAGAAAATATTATTAGGACAATTGGCGGGACCTTTAACAACGAGGTGACTTGTTTCTGTCCTCGTCGAGGCCACTAGATAGTTAGTGGCCCTTGGGTAAATTTAGGTAAATGTATACGTAAATAAATACCATTGCTTCTCAAATCTTGGGAGCGACAAGGAAGGCTATACACTATCTCTTAGAATTACGTAGGTAAAAAAAAATATATAACATATTTGTTTACTGCAATGACGGTGCTGGCTGTAGAAGTTGAAAAACCTAGTTTTTCTTCAAAATGTACAAATTTTATAAGAAAATTTGACGTAAATATATGGCAATTGAACACGGGTAAGCTCCGATATGTCAGCGTCATGATTGGCTACAGCTGTAAGGTGAAAAATGCTACCTTCTCTCTGATTGGCCAAACGAAAAGCCCTAGTGACCTCTAACGAGACTTAAGTGAAATTGCTAAAATCTTCGTAAGTACATCTTTCTGAACTGGACGTAGGAACGTTCTTAGGCAATACTTAGGAACCTTCATAGCACACTTACGAAGACATAAATGGAGCTTCGTGAATCTAGGACCAGATCCGGACAAGAATCAGTCATGTGGTTTCGTTTCACTAGATAATGTTCCACATTAGTAACTTCCACAGTCTCACTTTACCTGTTAACACGTAACACCATAAAATCTACTATAATAATGTATTCAGTTTCTATGAATTATTCAAATAATATAACTTTTGGGATGATATTAAATTTGGTTATCCTTTGGTGTTATTAGGCATACATTATAACCGCTACAGTATGTAAATAAATGAAAGAACTCTAACACAACAACATTGAACAGAAAATGACTTCCCAGGAACCGATGGTGTCAATCTGAGCTGCTCAGCTCCACGAGAATAACTTGTAGATCACAATACTCAGGATGACAGCTGACACATTAACAGTTCCATTTTCAATATGGCTTCTCCCCCTCCCTCCTCGGGCATCACCTCATGAGAGAAACGACTATTGGAAAAGTGGGAGGACGAATAGTAGTGTGTCTCGGAGAGTGGCGACGAAAAGGGGTGACCTGAAGCCTGTTGGGTGGTCGTTTCGTGATGGTCCACTGTGTTAGGGCCAAGAAGAGGCCTCTGAGTATCCTTCAAGATGATCGTTTGGGCAGGTGAACATCTGGTACCTGTGCACTGACCCCCTTCCCCCGCTCCCACACTCAAGTCAACACATAAAAAAGTCGACAGTGACAGTCAAAATTAACTTATATGGGCCACTTGGAAGAGCGCCTTTTTTGACGTCGACCAGCAAGCGTCATCACGTCATTATTTTGCGGTAAGAGCCTTTTAAATTACCATAGGTTGTCTAATGCAGAAATATCAAGTTCCCAATGATTGTGTGTGAAGTTTTGAAGTGTAAATAAAAAATGTTTGCATAAATAATGAGATAATATGAGGAGTTTAAAATGAAATGACATGATGAAGGCGGGAGCGACACATGCTTGTGCAGCAGTAGTAGGTGATTGACTGATGGGGGTTTGCAGGCACGTGAAGATTTCTGATGCAGACCGACTAGTAATGTTCGGGTTATAAGATGAGTTTTATTTAACAATTGTACAGTGGTTTTTGAAAATATATTATTTTGTTATGATAAAATTACAGGTTCATAAATGGTGGAAGCAGTTCGTTCATGGTAGAGGCAGCATCGTTAGTGTGGGAGCCGCAAGAGGACTGTACTTACTCGAGGCCAAACTGATGGATAATTCTGGTGTTGATTCGCAGGAATATTAATCACTAAAGAGGAGACCTGTTGGCTAACAAGAGGAATAAATACATGTGGTATGCCTGATGCAGTGAAACGTGAGTGTATTGATTTATTATGATTATTAATTTATGTGTGGAAGCTTAGCTCAGATTACGAAATTACGAATTGCTAAGAAAGCGCGAGCAGCTGCCTATTGAAGAACATTATGATAAGTTAAATCCCCCTGCAGTTTTCAAAATGCGTTCCTACCAGAAATATGACTCCTGAACGTTATTTCAGAGCAGAATTAAGGGGAATTGCACGAATTTGGAGTTTCAAATTACGACTTTTTATACCAAAAATATGCAAATTTGTGAAAACGGAGATTGGTCAGAATTTGCCCAAATCCTCCTGCAGTTTTAAAAATATGATGAATAGTATGACGCTTGAATGTTATTTCTGAACGGAATTCAGGGTGATTGCACGTATTTGGAGTTTTAAATTACGACTTTTTAATCCGAAAATATGCAAATTAGAGAAAACAGTGATTGGTCTGATTTTGCATAAATCCCCCTCCAGTTTTCAAAATATGATGCCTATAGAAAATACGACTCCTGAGCATAATTTTTTTGTGTGGAATTCACGGTGGTTGCACGTTCTGCGTTCCAAGGACCCTAGAGCAGGCAAGCAGGGAATTGCAGATAGGGGCGAGGATGCAGAAATCTTGAACTAGGAACTGGAGACAAGTTGAAGAGGGGGGAGAAAAGTCGGTGGCCCAACCACAGTGGGTAAGACTTGCAGCTGGCGCTGTGGTTTGGTGGTAGAGTGGAGTTTCTCATGGTTGCTCGCTGATGTGTCTTGCAGGAGGCAGGGCTTCTCGTTGCGGCGTTGTTTATAGTATTTCGTCGGTGTTCTTCTGTTTACTTGATTTTCTCAGGTGTAGATCGTCGGTGTTCTTCTTCCCAGGCTTCCTGGCCGGTCTGTTGGTCTTGCTACGCGTTGACATGGTGAGGCTATCGTTGGAGGTAGTGTCCAGCAGGAAATCTTCGGTTGTGTTGGGGTGCTTTCGTGGAGGAGGTGGTGTGCCAAACGAGATGTCCTCATCCGATGAGTCGGCTGACTCAGAAGCAGAGGCGGTGGATCTTGAGGGATGAGTTCTTGCTTGTTGAGGTTTGATGGGACCTGCAGCTGATGTAGAACGTTCAGAGAGTTCGCACATGAGAGGTGGAACTGTGGCAGTTGTCGATGGAGGAGGCGTCGGCGTCTAGGTGGCTTGTGATAATGTTGCTGGAGGAGCCGGCGTTGCAGCTGTTGATAGTAGATCCGTCAGCACGGCGGCGTTCACGGTGATGTCAGAGACCGGATCCGGATCTTGGGAACCAGTGGTTGAAGTGGTGTTGGTGTAATTAGTAGGGACGAAGATCCAGCGGCCCCTTTTTATTTTCGGGAAAAAGGCCCGCTGGATCTTCAGGGTTTCCAGGTAAATTAGGGAAGGGGCCGCTGGATCTTCAGGGTTTCCAGGTAAATTAGGGAAGGGGCCGCTGGATCTTCAGGGTTTCCAGGTAAATTAGGGAAGGGGCCGCTGGATCTTCAGGGTTTTCAGGTGAATTTGGACAGTCACTGATTTGGAATTAATGAATTCTTATGAGAAAAATAATTTCTGAGATTTTAGAAGTTTGTTAAGAGTTCTTATTATGAAAAAAAGTACGAAAATCTTATAGAAAAATTCAGGAAAAAATCCCCTTTAGGACACAGCATTTCCAGGTACAACTCTACGGACATATTTTATCAGTTTTCAAAACCTCGTATTTTTCAAAGACCATTTTCAGAGAATATTGTCTTAGACGTTTTGTTAAGGAAAACAGGCATCTTAGTCGTGGCTTTAATTCATCAGAGTGCAGTTTATGCCTGAAAATAATCAGAGTCGAGTTTTACCCTGAAAATTAACAGAGTTCTGTTGTTAACCTAAATTCTTCAGAGTCCACTTTGTGAGCAAAATTCTTCAGAGTGCAGTTTGTGCCAGAAAATATTCAGAGCCCTGTAATCTACAAAAATTAGGCAGAGACTAGTTCATTCCGAAAATCCATCAGAGACTAGTTATAGACAGAAATTATTCAGAGTCCAGTTTATACCCAAAATTAGTCAAAGTCCAATTAACGACAGAAATTCGTTAGAGTCTAGTTGTTGACCTAAATTATTCAGAGTTCTGTTTGTGCCCAAAAAAATTCAGAGACCTGTAATTTGTGAAAATTAGACAGAGTCCATTTTCAAACCAATTTTCATCAGAGTCCAGTTTATACCCAAAAATAATCAGAGTCCAATTAACAACAGAAATTCATCAGAGTTCAGTTTAAGCTCAAATTTCACCAGAGTCCAGTTACAGACAAATTATTCAGAGTCCAGTTTGCACCCAAAAATATTCAGAGTCCTGTTTGTGCCCGAAAATATTCAGAGTCCTGTAATCTACAAAAATTAGCCAGAATCCACTTTGTGAGCAGAATTCATCAGAGTCCATTTTCAAACCAATTATCATCAGAGTCCATTTTATACCAAAAATTTGTCAGAGTCCACTTTGAAACCAAAATATTTCAGAGTTTTACTTAAACCTGCATTCTTAAAAAGTTTTTATGGAGGAAATTAAAATATTGTCAGAGTCCAATAAAGACCAAAAAATTAACAGAGTTCAGTTTGAGCCCAGAAATATTCACAGATCATTTTCATCAGAGACGGTTTCCAGATCAAAATTTGTTAGTCAGTAAGCAAGCTCCAGCTCATGTCCCCACCTTAGTGCTTCCCTGTATCATCTTTACTAGCAGTCCAATCCCCCTGAAATTTTAAACAGCATATTTCAGACGAAGTAAATAAGATCAAGTCAGTTACTGAGCTCCAGCTCTTTTCCTCCACCGTAGTTCATTTGTTCAAGTTCTTTAGTAGCAGATCAATTTCCCTGAAATTTAAGATCACTATATTTCTATGTAGTAAAATAAGATCAAGACATTAACCAAGTTTCAGCTCGTGTCCTCCTCCTTAGTTCAATGTTCATCAAATTATTTCAGATCAAGCCCCTCTCCAGTCTGTCAAAGTAAACATCATTACCTCTAATACCCTTTTTGTACTCAGCTGTGTAATATTCACACCATCATATAACACCTTACCTTTAATACCTTTTGTTTACCCAAGTAAGCAATAATCACACGGTCAAAAATCGCACCTTATCCTTACCCTCCCTTACCTTCCTTTACCTCCCCCCAACTTATCTAAACCTTCCATAATCCTACTGTATTTGCATATTTTCTCTATATTCACTGTGTTCTTCACATTCTTTTCCATGTTTTCTTTGTTCACTCCATGTTCTACAAATGTTCCCAGCATACTCAGTTCATATTTTATTCACCATTTTTCTCTGTTTTCTACCATTTTCCCCCGTATGTTCACTATGTTCTTTGTCATGTTTTCATGTACATCATATGTTCTCTGTACAACTTTTATACTCAATATTCATGTTTCTCAATGTTATTAGCTTTTTCTTCACATGTTCAGTGTTCATTCTTTGTATTACCTATGTTCCTTATCATGTCTTCATGTTCTCTGTAAGTTCATATTCCCTACATGTTCACTGTGTACATCAACTTTTCTTACATGTTTTCTGTGTTCCCCGTATGTTCACTGTGTTCATTCCATTACTTAGTCTCAATTTTTTATGTTCTTTGTTTCTTTAAACCAATTGTTTCTTCCATTCACTAACTAGTTCTTTGTCAAATATTATCATCAGCAATACAGTTCCCCCAACAAATTTAGTCACCCAGTTTTATTTGCAAAACTATGTCAAAGTAATTATCGTAGTCAACTTAATATTTCTTACAATCACTGGTCTTAACTAAAATAACCTTTCTCTTAGCTAAAAATAGTCAAAGGAAACTTTCCAATACTTTTCATAACTAACTTTATCCATCGTCAAGTAACTGAAAATAGTCTTGTTCATCATTTCTTAACAGCCGTTATGTTTCATCAAGTAAGACAAAATAGCCAAAGATATCTTTCATCGCTGTTCTTAACTGAGATTATACTTTGGGGAGCACAAAAAATAGTCTCCGTCATCATATTTTCTTGTCTTTCCTCAACTAAAAATAGTAAAATGGAACATCGTTCTTCACTTTTGTAACTAACAGTAAACCTCAATGAGTAAGAAAAATAGTCAAAGGTGCTCTTCGAGACAACAAAGACACTCTTCGATACATCAAGGCCACACTCAAAGACACACTCAAAATCGTCAAATACTACTCATGTCCTCAAAAAGTTAAACTCAGGCATCTTCATCCGAAAAGTTATTCTCAGAGACATCTAAAGTTATTATCAGAGACATCAGAGTCATCAAAGTTATTCTCAAAGCTACCAAAAGGTAATCTCTAACTCACTCTCGTTCATTAAAAGTTGTTCTCTAAGACATCAAAGTTATTCTCAGAGTTATCCAAAGATATTCTCATGTCCACAAAAGTTATTCTCAGAGCTATCAAAGTTAATATCAGACATCAACGTTGTTCTGTAAGATATCTTCTGTAATGTTCTGTAAGATTGTTCTGTAAGATATAAGTTATTCTCAAAGACACCAAAGACATTTTCGTTCATCAAAGTTATTCTCAGAGACATCTAAAGTTATTCTCAGAGACCTCAAAGTTATTCTCAGAGACATCTAAAGTTATTCTCAGAGACCTCAAAGTTATTCTCTATGTCATCAAAAGTTGTTCCCTGAGCTATCAAAATACTACTCATGTTCTCAAACGTCATTCTCAAAGTCATCAAAAATATTCTCAGAGTCATCAAAGGTATTTTCTAACTCACTTTCGTTCATTAAAGTTATTCTCTTAGTCATCAAAGTTCTTCTCTAAGACAACAAAGTCATTCGCAGAGTCATCAAAAGGTGATCTCATATCCTCAAAGTCATCAAAGTAAATCTCAGAGCTAACAAAAGTTGTTCTCTAAGACATCAAAGTTATTCTCAGAGTCACCTTCGTTATTCAGAAAAGCTTTCTGAGACATCCTCGTTCAACAAAGCTGTCCTCAGAGTCACAGTCACAGCCAATACAGTCATCAAAAGTTATTCTCTAAGTAACCTTTCGTTCATCAGAGAAGCTTTCTAAGACATCTTCGTTCATCAAAATTATTTTCAGAGCTATCAAAAAGTTAATCTCAGTCATCAAAAGTTATTCTCAAAGCCATCAAAAGTTATCTCAATCTTCAATGTTGTTCTCTAAGACATCAATGTTGTTCTCTAAGACATCAATGTTGTTCTCAAAGACATCAATGTTCTTCTCTAAGACATCAAAAAAAATTTCTCGGAGCTATCAAAAGTTAATCTCAGAGCCATCAAGGGTAATCTCTAACTCACCTTTGTTCATCAATGTTGTTCTCTAAGACACATTCGTTCATCAAAGAAACTCTCCTTGTTCCATCAAGTTATTCTCAAAGACATCAATGTTGTTCTCTAAGACATCTTCAGGCATAAAATTTCTCTCCAAAATGTAACTAGTTCAGCTTTTTATATCAAACTTGCACTTCTGTTAAAATATATTTTCTTAGACACTTTACCTATAAAACTGTTCTCTGTACAATACTTCATAAACCTACCTAACCTATCCTCCCCACCTAACATAGCATTCCTAAACCTAACCTAACTTACATAACCTAACATAACTTAACCTATCCTAACTTACCTATCCTACCTTACCTAACCTAACTTACCTAACCTAACTTACCTTACCTATCGTACCCAACTTAACCTAACCTAACTTAACTTGCTTAACCTAACCTAACTGGCATAACCTAACCTAATGTACCTTACCAAACCTAACCTAACTTACTCTACCTTACCTAACTTAACCTAACCTAACTTAACTTGCTTAACCTAACTTAACTTGCTTAACCTAACTTAACATAACCTAACTTACCTATCCTAACTTAACCCAACCTAACTTACCTAACCTAACCTAACTTACCTCACCTTACCTATCTTACCTAACTCAACCTAACTTAACCTAACCTAACTTGGGTAACCTAACCTATCTTACCTATCCAAACTTAACTTGCATAACCTAACCTGTCTTACATTACCTCATCTTACCTAACTTAACTATCCTAACTTACCTTACCTAACTTACCTATCCTAACTTAACTTACCTAACCTAACTTACATTACCTAACTTACCTACCCTAACTTACCAATCCTAACCTAACCTAACTTAGCCTAATATAACCTAACTTAGCCTAAAATAACCCAACCTATCCTAACTTAAATTTCATAACCTAACTTAACCTATCCTATCCTAACTTAACCTAACCTATCCTAACCTAACCCAACCTATCATAACCTAACCTAACTTATCCTAACCTAACTAACCTAACTTATTTAACCTAGCCTAACATATCCTATCCTAACTTAACCTATCCTAACTTAACCTAACCTAACTTAACATAAATTACATAACCTAACTTACCCAAACTTACATAACCTAACTTACACAAATATTCCTGCTTGTCTTTTGTGTTTCATCAGTCAATGTATTCATTTGTTCGTTTCAATGGGTATTTTTCTCAAATGGTCATTTAAGCATTTCAAGGGTTATTTGTTAAAGATTGGGTGTTTAAGCATTTCAAAGAACTTTTGTTATATATGGGCATTTACTCGTTTCAATGGGTAATTTCTCAAATGGTCATTTTTCCATTTCAAGGGTTATTTGTTAAAGATTGGGTGTTTAAGCATTTCAAGGGTTATTTGTTAAAGATTGGGTGTTTAAGCATTTCAAAGAATTTTTGCTATATATGGGCATTTACTCATTTCAAGGGTTAATTTCTCAAATGGTCATTTTTGCATTTCAAGGGTTATATGTTTAAGTTCATCAAGATTCTCATAAGTTGTATTTATTATGATTGTAATTATTGTCTTATTCTTTCCCCTCTTAACCTAACCTCTTTAATCTTACTGTATTCATTATGTTGGTCATCCTTTACTCTTATTCCCCAACCCTTTGACCTAAACTTTCAGATGTAGTTTATTTGTTTATTGTGTTTGGACGTATTTGTTGAATACATTATCCTTATCCTAACCTTTTCAGATGTAGTTTTGTTTCTCTTTTTTGTATATTTTACCCAAACCCACCATTTTATAGAGAAAATATGCAAATACAGTAGGATTATTGAAGGTTTGGATAAGATGGGGGGCTACCTTGAGGCTACCTTGAGGTGCTTCCGGGGCTTAGTGTCCCCGCGGCCCGGTCGTCGACCAGGCCTCCTGGTTGCTGGACTGATCAACCAGGCTGTTAGACGCGGCTGCTCGCAGCCTGACGTATGAGTCACAGCCTGGTTGATCAGGTATCCTTTGGAGGTGCTTATCCAGTTCTCTCTTGAACACTGTGAGGGGTTTGCCAGTTATGCCCCTTATGTGTAGTGGAAGCGTGTTGAACAGTCTCGGGCCTCTGATGTTGATAGAGTTCTCTCTCAGAGTACCTGTTGCACCTCTGCTTTTCAACGGGGGTATTCTGCACATCCTGCCATGTCTTCTGGTCTCATGTGGTGTTATTTCTGTGTGCAGGTTTGGGACCAGCCCCTCAATTATATTCCACGTGTAAATTATTATATATCTCTCCCGCCTGCGCTCAAGGGAGTACAGATTTAGGCTCTTTAGTCGGTCCCAGTAATTTAGATGTTTTACTGATTGGATTCTAGCAGTAAAGGATCTCTGCACGCTCTCTAGGTCAGCAATTTCTCCAGCTTTGAAAGGGGCTGTCATTGTGCAGCAGTACTCCACTCTAGATAGCACAAGCGTTTTGCGTTTTGAGGTAAAGGAAGGTAAGGGAGGGAAAGGGTAAGGTGCGATTTTTGACCGTGTGATTATTGCTTACTTGGGTAAACAAAAGGTATTAAAGGTAAGGTGTTATATGACTGTGTGAATATTACACAGCTGAGTAGAAAAAGGGTATTAAAGGTAATGATGTTTACTTTGATAGACTGGAGAGGGGCTTGATCTGAAATAATTTGATGAACATTGAACTAAGGAGGAGGACATGAGCTGAAACTTGGTTAATGTCTTGATCTTATTTTACAACGTAGAAATATAGTGATCTTAAATTTCAGGGATATTGATCTGCTACTAAAGAACTTGAAAAAATGAACTACGGTGGAGGAAAAGAGCTGGAGCTCAGTAACTGACTTGATCTTATTTACTTCGTCTAAAATATGCTGTTTAAAATTTCAGGGGGATTGGACTGCTAGTAAAGATGATACAGGGAAACACTAAGGCGGGGACATGAGCTGGAGTTTGCTTACTGACTCTAACAAATTTTGATATAAATTTTTTATATAAATTTTTAGTATAAAATTGACTGATGATAATTGGTTTGAAAATGGACTCTGACGAATTTTGCTCACAAAGTGGACTCAGCCTAATTTTTGTAGATTACAGGACTCTGAATATTTTCGGGCAAAACTGGACTCTGAATATTTTCGGGCAAAACTGGACTCTGAATATATTTGGGTGCAAACTGGACTCTGAATAATATCTGCCTATAACTGAAATTTAAGCTTAAACTGAACTCTGACGAATTTCTGTTGTTAATTGAATTCTGATTATTTTTGGGTGTAAACTGGACTCTGATGAAAATTGGTTTGAAAATGGACTCTGTCTAATTTTAACAAATTACAGGTCTCTGAATTTTTTTCGGGCACAAACAGAACTCTGAATAATTTAGGTCAACAACTAGACTCTAACAAATTTATGTCGTTAATTGGACTTTGATTATTTTTGGGTATAAACTGGACTCTGAATAATTTCTGTATATAACTGGTCTCTGATGAATTTTCGGAATGAACTAGATTCTGCCTAATTTTTGTAGATTACAGGGCTCTGAATATTTTATGGCACAAACTGCACTCTGAAGAATTTTGCTCACAAATTGGACTCTGAAGAATTTAGGTTAACAACAGAACTCTGTTAATTTTCAGGGTAAAACTCGACTCTGATTATTTTCAGGCATAAACTGCACTCTGATGAATTAAAGTCAGGTCTAAGATGCCTGTTTTCTTTACAAAACGTCTAAGACAATATTCTCTGAAAATGGTCTTTGAAAAATACAAGGTTTTGAAAACTGGTAAAATATGTCCGTATAGTTTTACCATTCCTAACTTACCTGGAAACCCTGAAGATCCAGTGGCCCCTTTTCCCGAAAATAAAAAGGGGCCGCTGGATCTTCATCCCTACTACTGGTGTAAACTTCATCCAGAACGTTGAAAGTTGGAAGACCATTTGCTTTGTAGAGAATATTTAGAATTCTAACATATACTTGGGGGTTATTGCTATATCATAATATTATTGCTATATCATATGATATTGTTATATCATAATGGCCGCCGATGTCAACACTTGAACTGTGCTGTACAGTGATTGGTCGGGGTGGGCTGGAGGTGGCGCGGGCTGGCTCAATGACAGGTTGGTTGGGAGCTGGGCCCCCATTGGCTAGCAGAAGTAGCAGTAGCAGTGGGTTGTCCTCCGGAAAACTCCGGGAAAATGGCGGCTTGGATGTTGAAATGTGAAGTTGAGGTAGTCGCTGATTTTTTGGTTGCATTAGAGATACTGGAAGATGACAGTAGAAGATGACGGCAGAAGATGTGGTTTTCTCCATGTTCTTGATGACTTTTTGTCTATGAGGACAACGAATGAAGATTGCAGGATAATCGCCTTTGCAAAGAAAACAGCATAGTGTTTCTGACGTGCAGATAGAATAATGGTGATCAGCTGAGAAGAGGCTACACTTCTGAATACGCTGGTTACATTTGCAGGTGGAGTGAGTGTACTCGTAGCACCAGAGGCACTGGTTGACGATGTGGAAACGTTCCATCTTCACACGGAATGGAGGAATGTGGATACCGAAGCAGTAAACACCATTTCTGGTAGCCAGAGTAGCCGAAGCTACGATCTGGATTGTCAGCTTCAAAGAGCGATATCTGTTGATGAAGTTGGCTTCCTGGAGCCCTAAGCCCGGGTTGGATTCATTGAAGTCGTTCATGAATGTACTTTCATCTGCTAGATCTTGTTTCGCGACCCACTGGCTTAGATCATGAATAATGATAGAGGGTGCAGCAAGGTACTGACGTGGGAAGTTGAGACGAAGGTGATGTCTATTGGGGTTGGTGTTGTCGTTGATCCTTCTTTATAGACAACTCAACCCAAATCTCGGTAGAGTGCTTATACTTTATCAGGAGATCACCCTGGGCGCTTCTGGCTCTTGGAGAGGGCTCAACGTCACACGTTTAGGGGATGCGGCTCCAATACTTAGCCTCGTTGTCATGTGCACACACCCACTCGAACCGCTGTGACTCCTTACTCACTCCTTATGTGATATGATCTCCTCAGTCCCCTTTGACTTATTAGTATTCCGTTCTACCCTGTCCACAGCTGTGGTTCTTGGTTCTTTCTCTCTCTCTCCTTCTTTCCTACTTCCTGGGAAGCCTCACTAGGACAAGGGCAAACACCAGCAAATTTGAATACATTTACTGGACAAAGCACATACACGTATATAATAATAATGAATCCTACACTCTATACCTTTTCAATCAGGTTGCGCTCCAACACCATCAGAACTCTATCATCTGGTTTTCAAGTGGTATCCTATCTCCTGATTCACTACCTACTACTACCAACCTGCACAAATAGGTCGTCTTATAACACAATGTTGCACCATCAGCAAGAGAATATATATCTATAACATGTGCAAGGAAAACCAGCGTATGAATGCAATAACATAAATATTAGTATAAATGTTCCTTGATATACAACAATGATCAATCGATCACTCTATCAGTCCTAGAACACATATGTATGTCTCTGCAGGTAATCCAGCCTACGACTGTAACTCTATACTTCAGTATAAGTACTCCTTGTTACAAAAATGGCAAACAGTCACTCACCTTTCAATGCGTCTTGTACGCTAATGACAACCAAACACTCTACCAACTCCCTACAAGTAATCAACCAGAACTTCCCTTCCACATCTGGAAGTTCACTACCCTGATATCTTCAGGTTCTTCCGGGTTTATCTACCAGGATCCTCCACAGCTCCTCCAGGCCGCTGCACCTTGAGCAACAGTGGTGCTTCACCACTTCTAGCAGGGTCCTCCACAGCTCTCCTGACTGCTACACCATGAAGTCTTCCTTGATCAACAATGGTGCTTCACCACTGGTATCACAAAAGCATGTAAACTCTCTCCACTGCTTCTCCTCTCGCAGGTTGAGGTCCAACTCCTCACTATAGGGACTGTTCTTCCACAGAGCTCAGTACCTTCCACAACCCTAGAGTCTCATCAACTACTCCCTCTCTGCTGGCTTCGAAGTTCTAAGCAACTTCTTCCCCAGATAAACCACAAAAAGGTCCCCTGCAGGGCGCTCTCCCTCTGACGGAGTCTGGCCAGGGTGCTCCCACGGCCCACGATAATGTCTCTGGGTGGCTTAACAAACTCTCCTTGCCGTCCAGGACTTGAGACCACACGTTCCCAGCTCGATTTCACAGCTGGAACGTCTGCACACTTCCTTTCTCTTGAAGGCATATCACCTAGGGGTTCCTCTCTGACAGGAGCTCACACGGAACGCAGCTTCCCCTCACGATGTCTAGTACTCAAGTGATTTAAGCTCCTCTCAAGCGAGCCTCACATAGCAGGAGGAACAGCAGTAGCCGGATCAGCAAGAGAAGTAGCAGTAGAAATAACAGGAGGAACAGCAGTAGCCGGATCAGCATGAGAAGTAGCAGTAGAAATAACAGGAGGAACAGCAGTAGCTGGATCAACATGATAAGTAGCAGTAGAAATAACAGGAGGAACAGCAGTAGCCAGATCAACATGATAAGTAGTAGTAGAAATAGCAGGAGGAACAGAAGCCGGGGAAATTTTGTTTTCAAGGATGCGGTGAGTACGAAGAAGGGGGTGTAACATCATTTTCAGGACATCATTAAATTAAAAATTTTAAATATTTAAATTTGTATTCAAAAGAATGTATGTACAAGACATGTGAGTAATATACAATTGTGGGGACAGGAGTTACACAAACTCTTGAAGCCATTATTACATAAAGCGTTTCCCGCAAAACTTGCAATAATTTAGAAGAAAATTTAATTAAAGGTGTGACGGGGTAAACATTAATGCTAAAAGAGAAGTAAGATAACAAAAATGAATAATTTTAAGAAAACACAAATGAATACAATAAAAAGGTGATACTTAATAATGACTGGCATAGACTGTTACATTAATGACTCAGTAGTTCTAGCAACAGTACAGTACTTTATTTACATTAATAACACAATGGAAATACTAAGGTGTAATTTAGAAAAGAAACTGGTCTTTTTTTCATAACATTTTCTTGGAACTTAACAGAAATATAATATAAGTTATAGTTAATGAGGCCAACACTAAAAATAAACAAGGATCACAAGGGAAATGAGATTTCCTTTATTCAAGGAAACAAAAATAAACAAAGGACATGAATAAACACTTTATCAAAGAAATGAAAGAATTAGATGACACATGATGAAGAAATGACATAAATTGTAATAAATGAAAATATAAGATTAGAGTAACAAACTTATTATTAGGAAAAATGTGAGTGAAATTAGTTACATGGTATTGATTATAGTAGTAGTAGGCATCCTTCAGTCTCGGAAGACTATGGAGTTGCGCCCTGACAGGGCACAAAGCCTTGGTAGGTAGATATAGAGAAGCTGTTACCCATGCAGCAGGTCCCCCCCTCTCCACATAACTGAAATTATCCAATAGAAAGGCAAATGCCAATACACATGGTTCCAGCAACGTCGCAGGAGCTGCAAGAACGAGGTCGACGTCAAAAACGAACTGCCTTAGGGGCTCCAACTCCTGATTTTTCCTCGAGGTTGACTCCTGAAGCCTTTCCCAAAAAAGGGTATGTCCGCAAGGCAGCGGAGGTTTAAAATCAGGGTTTTCCTTCCCTTAGATGGGCTGCCTTCCCAGGCTATCGAGTCCCATCTACCCGGAGCAGCTGGTTTTAAGGTGCCAGAGGCGCGCCCTCGCCCCTTCTCCTGTCGGTAAAAGCAGTTTTGCCGGCCTTAAAGATTAAGCCACCCATGCAGACCAGGAGTTGGACTTGGTTGTCAGAGGCTATTGGAGACGCATGCCATATAGGAGCATTTTATAGGTCATGGGAGCTCGTCCTCCATTATATTGATTATATGATATTAATTATATAATATTAAGTAATTATTTCTTAGTCTACATTCTCTTTTGAGAATGTAGACTAGGAATGTAACTTCTTTCTCATCTACAATAATGACGTTCCAAATGCCTCTCAACATCTCAAACCAATTTTATTTGCTAATGACACACTCTTCATTTTCTCCAATCCTAACCCTCTTATTTTGAATGATTCAGTGAATATTGAACTAAATAAAGTCCATCTTTGGCTAACTGCTAACAAACTCATCTTTAACGTTGACAAAACCTTCTATATTTTGTTTGGTAATAAATCCTCAGATCAAATTAATCTAAGAATTAACAATATCCAAATTAGTAACACAGTAGATGGTAATTACATTCGATCCTTGGTGTTCTCATTGATAACAAGCTGAATTTCCAGGGACACATTCAAAATATAGCTAAAAAAGTTTCTAAAACAGTTGGCATTCTTTCTAAAATCAGATACTATGTACCTCACCTTACCCTGGTGACGCTCTATTTTTCTCTCATCTATCCTTATCTCAATTATGGTATTTGTGCTTGGGGGTTCTACTACCCAAAATCATTTACGTCCGCTAATTACTCAAAACAAATCTGCTATTGGAAAAATAACCAACCCTGGCCCCAAGCCTGCACACGACCCGCTTACTTAAATCTCTGAATATGTAAGATAATATGTCACTGCACATCCTCTCAAGGGTACTCTATATATTTAAAACATTGAGCTGTAATGCCAATCCTGACCTTAAACGCTTCCCAGAAGGTTGTAACAAAACCCATGGGCAGCACATCAGAAACAAATCTTGTTTCTTGAGTGGTTTCAAGATCCAGGGGGGTCTTGGTAGCCGAGTGGACAGCGCGTAGGGCTCGTAATTATGTGGCCCGGGTTCAATTCCCGGACCAGGCAGAAATAAATGGGGATAAGTTTCTTTCACCCTGATGCCCCTGTTACCTAGCAGTAAATTAGGTACCTTGGAGTTAGACAGCTGTTACAGAGTTGCTTCCTAGGGATGTTGGTGTGTGTGGGGGAATTTTTTTTTAGTAGTTAGTTACAGTTGATTGATTGACAATTGAGAGGCAGGCCGAAAGAGCAGAACTCAACCCCCGCAAGAACAACTAGGTGAATAAGTACCTATTTGATATTCCAAGAGTGCGACTGAACCAAACTAGAAATTCTCTGCAAATCAAGGGATCCAGAATGTGGAATGATCTTCCCAGTCATTTCAAAGGCTGTACCTCTCTCAACCAGCTTAAAAGAAAAACCAAGTGCTACCTAATAAACTCCATGTAACCTACCATACCCCCTAAATGTAAACCTATGTTTTGCTTTTTATTAACAATATTGATTATTGACCAACAAGTTTAACTGCTGATATCTGCCATATACAAACTTGAAGAAAATTGTAGTCGTCTGTTTATTTAATTAAAATTACTTCTGTTGTTCTGCTTCAATTTCTGCTGTTCCATCCATCATATAATTTTTGTCATTCATGATTTTATTTTTCAATTCACGCTTTTGATTTCAATTAGTTTTAAGGTTTTAGTCTAAGTGTTTTTCCTTCATCTTACCCGAAACGCTGTGCGTATTAGTGACTTTAGGCATAGTATGTACTACCTGTAGATAAACTAGAAATCCACCATTCTGTTTGTAACTCATCTTGTATGTTTGCCCAAAATGCTATGTGTATTAGTGGCTTTAGGTACTGTATGTACTAGCTCTATCTATAAATCCAACATTATATTTGTAACTCATCACCTATGTATGTACTTTACCTGAATAAAAATTAGATTTTGAAATTTGAATTTTGTATGTACTTTTACCTAAATAAAACTTATTTATGTATTTATTTTGTTATTACAGTCTCTCTCTTTTAAACTGGTTGAGAGGCATACAAATTTTAATTAAATTACAGTAATTTAATTAATTTAGCATTCCCAATATTTAGGAAACCAGCCATAACCTGCATTAATTTAGCCTTCCCAATAATTAGGAAACATCAACAATAGGGAATCTCATAAATGCACCTCACAATATAAACTGGGAATCTGAACTCAACAATACACAGGATATAAATTCATAATGGATATAAACTACCAAAAGATTAAACAACCCCTGGCTCACTTCAACCTGTCCTCTTAAAAAGAAAGTCGCTTTTGGCCGTTTGCCCGTATGGCCGAATATGGATTCAATTTGAAAATGTAAAAAAATGGATATAAATTTGGGATTTTTTTCCAACAACAGTAAGTTAAGGGTCCTCTGATAGGTTAGGTGGGCAGGAAATTCTCATAGAGTTTCAAAACGGTATGAAAAACGTTAATGGAAAGAATCCTTTTCTAAGCTGGCCGAGTAAGCCGGAGGACTCAAACAGAAAACGGAACAGTACGTTACTTTTGTGAGTCGATTTCATTTCAAATTACGTCCTAATTTGGCCATAGCGCGCATACGAGCGAAAAGTGACGTTATTTTTAAGGTGACGGGTTGCACAAGTGCCATACTTAATAGGAGTTAACTAAGTTCTATGTATCATATTGTTACTGTAAGTGGACAGTGATCTTGTATCTTAAGATAATGGTCAAGTAAGTTAATAATATTATTAATAATATTAATAATAATTTATTCACATGCAAGTACAATGGGTTGGTGAAATTATATAAGATTGGTATTTTTACATTCTTGTAAGATCAATAACACGCACAGTGTTTCCTGCAAGTTCTATAACATATAGTTATTGTGAGTGAACAGTTACTTTGTATGTTGAGAAAATTGTCAAGTACGTTAGTTCTGTAACACTTCTAGTTACTGAGTGTGAACAGTGACCTTTTATGTTGAAACAATCGTCCAGTTCTATATAATATAACCGTAGCTCTTTGACCTTTAATATGCGGCTAGTAAAAAAATCTTGCGAATGTCAATATTCTATTAGTTTCTACCCGAATCCATTGCAAGAAATGCACGACTATATAAAAAGTTCCGATACTTGTAGAACAAAGTTTGCATTCACAGTTAAAGGAGGTAAACCTTTGTGTCTTGTTAGTCAAGTGTCATTCAGTCATTACAAAGCCAGGAACTTGAAACGCCAGTATGAACCTAATCACAAAAACTTTTCGTATGATTATCCACCTAAATCACACTTAAGGAAAAATAAGCTAAATGAGTGAAAATCAATAAATAGCCAGCAGACACTGTTGACATTATTCAGTAAGGAAGCTGTGGCTCTCAAATGGTTCTCCTGCAGCTCTCAAACATCTGAGGTTTATCATTTGCAGCTCTTACAGTAAGCAAGTTTGGCCACCCCTGCCATAAAGGCTACTCTTATACCTGGTAAAACAGGCCTATAATAATCATGCATACCAATTATGCAATTATTAAATTTAGGCTTATATCTACAAATTAATAATCATTACACCGTAATTTATAGTTAGAAATACTTATTAATCAAAGAGATTGAGAATAATGCAAAAATAGACAACTGAAGTAAATACTAGCAGTAATTAAGCCTAGGCTAACTATATTCCATGAAATACTCCAAAAAAATTCGCGACTTCCTTTTTGCCGACGACGCAGCCGTCACTGCCCACTCAGCCGAAGACCTCCAACGGCTCATGACCCGCTTCAGCAAGGCCTCTCAGGCTTTCGGACTCACCATCAGCCTGAAGAAAACACAAGTCATGGGACAAGGAGTGGACTCCCCACCTGGCATCGACATCTCCGATTCCAAACTGGAAGTCGTTCACGACTTCGTGATTCTGGGCTCCACAATCTTGGACTCCCTCTCTCTTGATACGGAGCTAAACAAACGCATCGGTAAGGCATCTACTACCATGTCCAGACTGACAAAGAGAATGTGGGCCAACAATAGGCTGACTGAGTATACAAAGATTCAGGTTTACAGTGCCTGTGTCCTGAGCACTCTCCTTTATGCAAGTGAGTCTTGGACACTCCGCGCCCGTCAGGAAAGACAGCTGAATGCCTACCACATGCGCTGCCTTCGACACATCTTGGGCATCATCTGGCAGGACAAAGTGACAAACAACAACGTCTTGGGGAGAGCAAGAATCACCAGCATGTACACAATGCTGAAACAGAGACGAATGCGCTGGCTCGGGCACGTTGTGGGAATGGGCGACGGCAGGATCCCCAAGGATCTCCTGTACGGAGAGCTGATGCAGGGAAAGCGTCCAACAGGTAAGCCCCAGCTACGGTACAAAGATGTATGCAAGAGGGACCTGAAAGCCATGGACGTCGATCTTGCTATATGGGAGACACTGGCTGCAGACCGTTCAGCCTGGGGGCAGTCTGCTCAAAGAGGTCTCTCCAAGTTCGAGGAGTCACTTGCCAAGGAATCGGAGGCAAAGAGACAGAGAAGGAAAGCCGGTAGCTAGGAAGACAGACCAGAATCGGACTTCGTTTGTGCTCGGTGTGGGATGGACTGCCACTCTCGGATTGGCCTCATCAGTCACACTAGACGCTGCACCAGGGTTGACAACTAGGGCGCAACTCCTATAGTCTCCCGAGACTGAAGGATGCCTACTACTACTCCAAAAAAATTATAAATTATAGGCATGGTAATACACTATAAATGAAAAATGCCACTTTATAAAATGGGTGAATACAAGTGACAGTCAGGCTAATATTATTGCCAGATAAGATAATATAATTGCCAGTATTCTAATATAATTGTGTCAGGATAATATATTTACTAGCGCGCTAATGTAACTGCCAGTGTCAGAATAATATAATTGTCAGTCAGGCTAATAGTATTGCTAGTTAAGATAATATAATTGCTAGTCAGGGGGTAATATAATTGCCAGTCAGACTCATTTAATTGAGTCAGGATAATATAATTGCCAGTCAAGCTAATCCAATTATCAGTAAAATTATCCAATTAAGTAAATTTATCCAATTAAATTATTAAATTATCCAATCAATATCCAAATTATCCAATTAAAGCTAATCCAATTATCAGTGGTCAGGATATATGTAATATAATTGCAAATCGGTATAATATTATTGCAGGTTAAGATAATATAATTGTCACTCAGGCTATTATAATTGTCGGATTCAGGCTAATATAACTGCTGGAGTCATACTCACATAATTCTGTGAGGATAGTATAATTGATAGTCAAGCTAATGTAATTATCAGTCTGGATACATGTAATATAACCAGTAATTGCAGGTCTGATTAATACAATTGCCAGGCAAAAAAATATAATTGCCTGAGTCACGATAATATAACTGCTATAACATAAATATCTCAGTCTGGCAAATATTATTTAACAGCTGAGTAATATATATTACTATATATCGTTGGGCTAGAGTAATATATATTTCCAACTCAGAAAATTACAAATGCTAGTCAAGCTAATACGACTACTGAACTAAGGTTAACCTTTTATCAGAATCTATCTTAATGCACACAATAATGCAAGGGTTAGATCACTATAACTACTGTAGATAGGCCAGACTACTAAAAATATCTGATGCAAATATATATGAAGAGACGACTTCGTTTCGGTCCGTCCTGGACCATTCTCAAGTCGATTGTCCAGAATGGTCCAGGACGGACCGAAACGTCGTAGTCCCTTCACTTTCTAGTGTGTGGTCTAGTCAACATACTTCAGCCACGTTATTGTGACTCAGCACCTGCATAAATGAAGATGTAACGGTTCTATTGTTACGTAAAGTATGGTGACAAATAAACACAGACACTAAGATACTATATATATATTTGGTCGAATATACAGAAGTACACAGGTGATACTTTGGTGTGAGTTGAGCGCACTGAGTGTCGGTACAGTATGACTAGCCAATGTTCGCTACTCCGCTGCTTATATGCTCGGGCAACACCTCACCGTGTTGCCCGGGCAACGCCTCACCTCATTCATCTCCAAAGGTTGACAGGAATATTAACAATGCATTTGGAGCGAGTATATTATTGGGATAATCTACTCGCTACAGAACTCCCCCTCCCAGGGGAAGAAAGGAAAAATACTTGATCAAGGAACTTAGCTGGTCGGTGAATTGTACGCCCTGCTCGCGTTACATAACCATCAAAGTTAACTTCCTCCTCTTCGCTGATGTCATCTAACTGGGGTCGTAGGGTGGGAGGTCGCACAGGATCGTCCGTCGTCGTAGGATCAGGTTGTGGTGCGGCTGGTAACTGGGGTTGTAGGGTGGGAGGTCGTACAGGAACGTCCGTTGTCGTAGGTGGCGGTGCTGCTGGTAACTGTGGTCAAAAAGTGAACTGCGTAGTCGGCGGATGTGTCTCTGGAAGGATGTCTGGGGCAGCGTCACAGTGTGCTGGTTTAAGGCGATCGATGGAGATGTTTACCCGCTGTCCTCGGCGTTCAATGGTGAAGAACTTCGGTGTTCGAGAAACCACTTTAAATGGTCCTTCGTAAGGTGACTGTAGAGGGCGTCGAACAGTGTCGACTCTTACAAACACGTGTTCAGTTGTGTGGAGCTCATGAGGCACATATGTAGCACGAGTTGTCGGTTGGCGTGGTGGTGTAGGCCGAATGCTTGTCATGGCCGCCCGTAATTTCTGGACAAAAGTGGGGTCTGGGGGTGTGATAAGTGGCGTTGGGGTTAAGAATTCGCCCGGAAGCCACAGGCTAGATCCGTATACTAAGTCTGCTGCCGAGAATCCACTGCCCTTCTTCGTGGCCGAACGGATGCCAAGCAAGACTAATGGAAGGTTGTCCATCCAATCATCAGGGCGTGCTTGAGCTCTTAGGGCAGCTTTTAGTTGTCTATGAAAGCGTTCCACCATTCTGTTCGACTCAGGGTGGTATGCTGTGGTTTGGTTATGTGTGGTGCCGAGGAATTCCATAAGTTCCTTCCATAGATATGATTCGAACTGTCGTCCTTGGTCGGTGATGATGACAGAGGGGCTGCCAAAACGGGCGACCCATCCAGAGAGGAAAGCCTGGACCACTGACTCAGCTGAGATGTTGATTAATGGGATTGCTTCCGGCCATCTGGAGAATCGATCGATGCAGGTGAGTAGATAAGAATATCCTCTTGCCGACGGTAATGGTCCAACGATGTCTACATGCACCACCTCAAAACGGTCAGAAGGTAACGGAAACTGTTGAAGAGGGTTCTTTGTGTGACGATGTGTTTTCGCTCGCTGGCACTGGAGACATGAGCGAGTCCATCGTCGAACATCGGCATTGATTCCTGGCCATACAACACGCTCCGTTAGTAGTTTCTGGGAAGCACGTACTCCTGGGCGTGCTAGGGAGTGAAATACTGAGAACGTTTTCCAGCGAAACTGGGCAGGAATGTAGGGCCTAAGTGCTCCCGTCCGTGAGGTGTCACAGATTATCCTTCCGCCACCTTCCATGGGAATCTCGATGAACCGGAGAGCTGTGTCAGATGTTCGTAATCGCTGCAGATCAGAGTCTTCCCGTTGGGCCTTACTGATTACACAATAGTCCACCTGAGCTGGGTTTGTCACGACGTGGTTTATGGTGGGTCGAGACAGTGCATCGGCTATGACATTATTAGTTCCTTTGACATGACGGATATCCGAGGTAAATTGGGAAATAAATCCCAGGTGGTTGGCTACTCGAGGAGAGTGAGCATCACCCTTGGCCGCCAGCGCATAAGTGAGAGGTTTGTGGTCTGTGAGGATGTGGAAGTTCCGCCCCTCGAGAAAGTGCCGGAAATGTTGTATGGCTGAGTAGATGGCGAGCAGTTCCCTATCAAAAGTGTTGTACTTCTCTTCAGTGGGTGACAGGCGCGCTGAAAAGAATGCAATTGGGCGCCATTCTCCTTCAACGAGCTGTTGTAGTACAGCACCAATTGCTGTGTTTGAAGCGTCGGTAGATAGATTGGTGGGAGCGTCAGACACTGGGTGTGCGAGCAAGGTGAATTCCGCCAGCTTGTGTTTTATGTCGGTGAATGCTGTCTCTGCCTGGGGAGTCCACTCCAACGGAAGACGGGACGTGAGTTTCCGACCACGTAAGAGGTCGTATAAGTGTCGCAAGATGTCCGAACAATGTGGGATGAATCGATGATAAAATTTCACTACACCAAGAAATTCTTGCAACTTCTTTGGAGTAGATGGGCGCGGGAATTCCTTGATTGCCTCGATTTTCTTCTCTAGTGGTTGGACCCCTGCTGCTGACACACGGTGTCCCAAGAAATCCAGCTCTGGAACATGGAAAATACACTTCTCGGAGTTGAGCTGCAAGCCGAAGTTGCGCAGACGGGTGAGAAGGAGTCGAAGGTGTAGCAGATGTTCTGTTGGTGATGTACTGGCCACCAGCAGATCGTCAATGTAGGCGCAGCAAAAAGGAAGGTCCTTAACTACTTGGTCGATGAAGCGTTGGAATGTCTGGGCTGCATTCCGTAGACCAAAAGGCATCCGGACGAATTCAAACAGTCCAAAAGGTGTTGTGATCGTTGTTTTCGGAATGTCTGCCGGTTCCACAGGGATCTGGTGAAATGCCCGCACAAGGTCAATTTTCGAAAAAATGGTTGCGTTGCTCAATCCCTGTGAGAAATCCTGGATGTGTGGTATTAGGTAGCGATCCGGCAGAGTGCGAACGTTGAGAGCCCTGTAGTCTCCGCAAGGGCGCCATTCCCCTGGGGCTGTTTTCGGGACCATGTGGAGAGGTGAAGCCCATGGACTGTTCGAAGGGCGGATTATTCCCGCCTCCTGTAGCTTATTGAATTCAGCACGTGCTAACGCCAGTCGTTCCGGTGCCAGGCGGCGTGGTCTGGCGAAGGTAGGTGCTCCCGTTGTAGTAATGTGATGCGTAATCGTATGTTGCACCTCTGGTCGAGGGCTGGCGGGTTGGGTCACATCTTTGAATTCCTCCAGGAGTGCTTGAAGTTCCGTAGATGCGACTGGGGTGACGATGTTAACTTGTGTAGAGGTACTAGGAGAGGCTCGAAGTGCTGCACCTGCGGGATCCACCATAAGTCGATGGTGTTGCAGGAAATCCCATCCAAGAATGGGTTGTTCCACATCCGCTATGAGGAAAGTCCACGTAAAGCAACCCAGAGAGGCGAACTCGAGAACCAGGGCGCGGGTCCCATATGTACAGACGGACGTACCATTGACGGCTCGTAAGTCCAAACCAGGAGTACGGGTTGGTTTGACCAGTGGGGGAGGCAACACGCTAGCTGCTGCACCTGTGTCAACGAGGAAACGGCGTTTGGTTATGACGTCAGATATGTAGAGCAGTGTAGTGTTTGAAATGGCGGGGTCACTGGCCGTTAACAGTCCCCGCCGAAGTAGTTTCCCGACCAGGAACAAGGAGCCCTACAGTTGCGGGCTTGGTGTCCGAACTTCTGGTGGTAAGAACAAAGCTCTCCCAGACGTTCTCGCTGTCGCCTAGAGACTGATACTGGATTCGCATGGTACGTTTTCCCTGGGTGGAAGAAACGCCGGTTCTGGAGGGCGTCGAGTTGTTGGGTGTCTGTAGTCTGCTGTGTATCACTGAGGTGGGACAGCATAGCGTTATCAGACGTCGTATGAAGCCGGTCTGCCAGTGTAGCCAGCTGGGCTAATGGGGTGTCGTCAGCCATACTGAATAGGGCCGGTTAAATGTGTTTTGGACAGAGTTGTATCCACAGTGATCTCACAATCTCGCTGGGGGCTGGGCCAGTTGCATTATGCATCACATACTGAATATGCCACAGAAGCTGAGCTGGTGTTTTGTCTGCTAATCTTTTGTCAGTGAGGAGTTGGTCCCTTTGTTGAATGCGGCGTTTCATTGCTGCCTGTAGAAGAGCGGCCTTCAATGCAGTGTACGTCCTGGTGTCCGGTGATGACAGCGGAGGCAGTGTGCATAGCCTCCGAGGGAAGTGTTGGCAGGGTACAGGCATATCGGGCTTTCTCAGTCGAAATTTCGTGAAGGTCGAAAATAGCCTCCATCTGCATGAACCAAAATTCTGGCTCATCGGCGTTGTATGCTGGAAACCTGGTAGATAAATCCATGGCGAAGATCTAGTTTGTGACTAGGTGTTCTTTTTCACTCACTGGGTCACCAATGTAACGGTTCTATTGTTACGTAAAGTATGGTGACAAATAAACACAGACACTAAGATACTATATATATATTTGGTCGAATATACAGAAGTACACAGGTGATACTTTGGTGTGAGTCCAGCGTAGGATGACTAAGTTAATTCCCCAAATTAGAAATCTTTCATATGAAGAAAGATTAACAAAGCTTAAGTTGCATTCACTGGAAAGGCGAAGAGTTAGGGGTGACATGATAGAGGTTTACAAGTGGATGAATGGACATAACCGGGGGGATATTAATAGGGTATTAAAAGTATCAACACAGGACAGAACACGAAACAATGGATATAAATTGGATAAGTTTAGATTTAGGAAAGACTTGGGTAAATACTGGTTCAGTAACAGGGTTGTTGATTTGTGAAACCAATTGCCGCGTAACATTGTGGAGGTGGGGTCCCTCGATTGTTTCAAGCACGGGTTGGACAAGTATATGAGTGGGATTGGGTGGTTATAGAATAGGAGCTGCCTCGTATGGGCCAATAGGCCTTCTGCAGTTACCTTTGTTCTTATGTTCTTATGTTCTTATGAGTTGAGCGCACTGAGCGTCGGAACAGTATGACTAGCCAATGTTCGCTACTCCGCTGCTTATATGCTCGGGCAACACCTTACCGTGTTGCCCGGGCAACGCCTCACCTCATTCATCTCCAAAGGTTGACAGGAATATTAACAATGCATTTGGAGCGAGTATATTATTGGGATAATCTACTCGCTACAGAACTCCCCCTCCCAGGGGAAGAAAGGAAAAATACTTGATCAAGGAACTTAGCTGGTCGGTGAATTGTACGCCCTGCTCGCGTTACATAACCATCAAAGTTAACTTCCTCCTCTTCGCTGATGTCATCTAACTGGGGTCGTAGGGTGGGAGGTCGCACAGGATCGTCCGTCGTCGTAGGATCAGGTTGTGGTGCGGCTGGTAACTGGGGTTGTAGGGTGGGAGGTCGTACAGGAACGTCCGTTGTCGTAGGTGGCGGTGCTGCTGGTAACTGTGGTCAAAACGTGAACTGCGTAGTCGGCGGATGTGTCTCTGGAAGGATGTCTGGGGCAGCGTCACAGTGTGCTGGTTTAAGGCGATCGATGGAGATGTTTACCCGCTGTCCTCGGCGTTCAATGGTGAAGAACTTCGGTGTTCGAGAAACCACTTTAAATGGTCCTTCGTAAGGTGACTGTAGAGGGCGTCGAACAGTGTCGACTCTTACAAACACGTGTTCAGTTGTGTGGAGCTCATGAGGCACATATGTAGCACGAGTTGTCGGTTGGCGTGGTGGTGTAGGCCGAATGCTTGTCATGGCCGCCCGTAATTTCTGGACAAAAGTGGGGTCTGGGGGTGTGATAAGTGGCGTTGGGGTTAAGAATTCGCCCGGAAGCCGCAGGCTAGATCCGTATACTAAGTCTGCTGCCGAGAATCCACTGCCCTTCTTCGTGGCCGAACGGATGCCAAGCAAGACTAATGGAAGGTTGTCCATCCAATCATCAGGGCGTGCTTGAGCTCTTAGGGCAGCTTTTAGTTGTCTATGAAAGCGTTCCACCATTCTGTTCGACTCAGGGTGGTATGCTGTGGTTTGGTTATGTGTGGTGCCGAGGAATTCCATAAGTTCCTTCCATAGATATGATTCGAACTGTCGTCCTTGGTCGGTGATGATGACAGAGGGGCTGCCAAAACGGGCGACCCATCCAGAGAGGAAAGCCTGGACCACTGACTCAGCTGAGATGTTGATTAATGGGATTGCTTCCGGCCATCTGGAGAATCGATCGATGCAGGTGAGTAGATAAGAATATCCTCTTGCCGACGGTAATGGTCCAACGATGTCTACATGCACCACCTCAAAACGGTCAGAAGGTAACGGAAACTGTTGAAGAGGGTTCTTTGTGTGACGATGTGTTTTCGCTCGCTGGCACTGGAGACATGAGCGAGTCCATCGTCGAACATCGGCATTGATTCCTGGCCATACAACACGCTCCGTTAGTAGTTTCTGGGAAGCACGTACTCCTGGGCGTGCTAGGGAGTGAAATACTGAGAACGTTTTCCAGCGAAACTGGGCAGGAATGTAGGGCCTAAGTGCTCCCGTCCGTGAGGTGTCACAGATTATCCTTCCGCCACCTTCCATGGGAATCTCGATGAACCGGAGAGCTGTGTCAGATGTTCGTAATCGCTGCAGATCAGAGTCTTCCCGTTGGGCCTTACTGATTACACAATAGTCCACCTGAGCTGGGTTTGTCACGACGTGGTTTATGGTGGGTCGAGACAGTGCATCGGCTATGACATTATTAGTTCCTTTGACATGACGGATATCCGAGGTAAATTGGGAAATAAATCCCAGGTGGTTGGCTACTCGAGGAGAGTGAGCATCACCCTTGGCCGCCAGCGCATAAGTGAGAGGTTTGTGGTCTGTGAGGATGTGGAAGTTCCGCCCCTCGAGAAAGTGCCGGAAATGTTGTATGGCTGAGTAGATGGCGAGCAGTTCCCTATCAAAAGTGTTGTACTTCTCTTCAGTGGGTGACAGGCGCGCTGAAAAGAATGCAATTGGGCGCCATTCTCCTTCAACGAGCTGTTGTAGTACAGCACCAATTGCTGTGTTTGAAGCGTCGGTAGATAGATTGGTGGGAGCGTCAGACACTGGGTGTGCGAGCAAGGTGAATTCCGCCAGCTTGTGTTTTATGTCGGTGAATGCTGTCTCTGCCTGGGGAGTCCACTCCAACGGAAGACGGGACGTGAGTTTCCGACCACGTAAGAGGTCGTATAAGTGTCGCAAGATGTCCGAACAATGTGGGATGAATCGATGATAAAATTTCACTACACCAAGAAATTCTTGCAACTTCTTTGGAGTAGATGGGCGCGGGAATTCCTTGATTGCCTCGATTTTCTTCTCTAGTGGTTGGACCCCTGCTGCTGACACACGGTGTCCCAAGAAATCCAGCTCTGGAACATGGAAAATACACTTCTCGGAGTTGAGCTGCAAGCCGAAGTTGCGCAGACGGGTGAGAAGGAGTCGAAGGTGTAGCAGATGTTCTGTTGGTGATGTACTGGCCACCAGCAGATCGTCAATGTAGGCGCAGCAAAAAGGAAGGTCCTTAACTACTTGGTCGATGAAGCGTTGGAATGTCTGGGCTGCATTCCGTAGACCAAAAGGCATCCGGACGAATTCAAACAGTCCAAAAGGTGTTGTGATCGCTGTTTTCGGAATGTCTGCCGGTTCCACAGGGATCTGGTGAAATGCCCGCACAAGGTCAATTTTCGAAAAAATGGTTGCGTTGCTCAATCCCTGTGAGAAATCCTGGATGTGTGGTATTAGGTAGCGATCCGGCAGAGTGCGAACGTTGAGAGCCCTGTAGTCTCCGCAAGGGCGCCATTCCCCTGGGGCTGTTTTCGGGACCATGTGGAGAGGTGAAGCCCATGGACTGTTCGAAGGGCGGATTATTCCCGCCTCCTGTAGCTTATTGAATTCAGCACGTGCTAACGCCAGTCGTTCCGGTGCCAGGCGGCGTGGTCTGGCGAAGGTAGGTGCTCCCGTTGTAGTAATGTGATGCGTAATCGTATGTTGCACCTCTGGTCGAGGGCTGGCGGGTTGGGTCACATCTTTGAATTCCTCCAGGAGTGCTTGAAGTTCCGTAGATGCGACTGGGGTGACGATGTTAACTTGTGTAGAGGTACTAGGAGAGGCTCGAAGTGCTGCACCTGCGGGATCCACCATAAGTCGATGGTGTTGCAGGAAATCCCATCCAAGAATGGGTTGTTCCACATCCGCTATGAGGAAAGTCCACGTAAAGCGACCCAGAGAGGCGAACTCGAGAACCAGGGCGCGGGTCCCATATGTACAGACGGACGTACCATTGACGGCTCGTAAGTCCAAACCAGGAGTACGGGTTGGTTTGACCAGTGGGGGAGGCAACACGCTAGCTGCTGCACCTGTGTCAACGAGGAAACGGCGTTTGGTTATGACGTCAGATATGTAGAGCAGTGTAGTGTTTGAAATGGCGGGGTCACTGGCCGTTAACAGTCCCCGCCGAAGTAGTTTCCCGACCAGGAACAAGGAGCCCTACAGTTGCGGGCTTGGTGTCCGAACTTCTGGTGGTAAGAACAAAGCTCTCCCCGACGTTCTCGCTGTCGCCTAGAGACTGATACTGGATTCGCATGGTACGTTTTCCCTGGGTGGAAGAAACGCCGGTTCTGGAGGGCGTCGAGTTGTTGGGTGTCTGTAGTCTGCTGTGTATCACTGAGGTGGGACAGCATAGCGTTATCAGACGTCGTATGAAGCCGGTCTGCCAGTGTAGCCAGCTGGGCTACTGGGGTGTCGTCAGCCATACTGAATAGGGCCGGTTAAATGTGTTTTGGACAGAGTTGTATCCACAGTGATCTCACAATCTCGCTGGGGGCTGGGCCAGTTGCATTATGCATCACATACTGAATATGCCACAGAAGCTGAGCTGGTGTTTTGTCTGCTAATCTTTTGTCAGTGAGGAGTTGGTCCCTTTGTTGAATGCGGCGTTTCATTGCTGCCTGTAGAAGAGCGGCCTTCAATGCAGTGTACGTCCTGGTGTCCGGTGATGACAGCGGAGGCAGTGTGCATAGCCTCCGAGGGAAGTGTTGGCAGGGTACAGGCATATCGGGCTTTCTCAGTCGAAATTTCGTGAAGGTCGAAAATAGCCTCCATCTGCATGAACCAAAATTCTGGCTCATCTGCGTTGTATGCTGGAAACCTGGTAGATAAATCCATGGCGAAGATCTAGTTTGTGACTAGGTGTTCTTTTTCACTCACTGGGTCACCAATGTAACGGTTCTATTGTTACGTAAAGTATGGTGACAAATAAACACAGACACTAAGATACTATATATATATTTGGTCGAATATACAGAAGTACACAGGTGATACTTTGGTGTGAGTTGAGCGCACTGAGCGTCGGAACAGTATGACTAGCCAATGTTCGCTACCCCGCTGCTTATATGCTCGGGCAACACCTTACCGTGTTGCCCGGGCAACGCCTCACCTCATTCATCTCCAAAGGTTGACAGGAATATTAACAATGCATTTGGAGCGAGTATATTATTGGGATAATCTACTCGCTACAGAACTCCCCCTCCCAGGGGAAGAAAGGAAAAATACTTGATCAAGGAACTTAGCTGGTCGGTGAATTGTACGCCCTGCTCGCGTTACATAACCATCAAAGTTAACTTCCTCCTCTTCGCTGATGTCATCTAACTGGGGTCGTAGGGTGGGAGGTCGCACAGGATCGTCCGTCGTCGTAGGATCAGGTTGTGGTGCGGCTGGTAACTGGGGTTGTAGGGTGGGAGGTCGTACAGGAACGTCCGTTGTCGTAGGTGGCGGTGCTGCTGGTAACTGTGGTCAAAAAGTGAACTGCGTAGTCGGCGGATGTGTATCTGGAAGGATGTCTGGGGCAGCGTCACAGTGTGCTGGTTTAAGGCGATCGATGGAGATGTTTACCCGCTGTCCTCGGCGTTCAATGGTGAAGAACTTCGGTGTTCGAGAAACCACTTTAAATGGTCCTTCGTAAGGTGACTGTAGAGGGCGTCGAACAGTGTCGACTCTTACAAACACGTGTTCAGTTGTGTGGAGCTCATGAGGCACATATGTAGCACGAGTTGTCGGTTGGCGTGGTGGTGTAGGCCGAATGCTTGTCATGGCCGCCCGTAATTTCTGGACAAAAGTGGGGTCTGGGGGTGTGATAAGTGGCGTTGGGGTTAAGAATTCGCCCGGAAGCCGCAGGCTAGATCCGTATACTAAGTCTGCTGCCGAGAATCCACTGCCCTTCTTCGTGGCCGAACGGATGCCAAGCAAGACTAATGGAAGGTTGTCCATCCAATCATCAGGGCGTGCTTGAGCTCTTAGGGCAGCTTTTAGTTGTCTATGAAAGCGTTCCACCATTCTGTTCGACTCAGGGTGGTATGCTGTGGTTTGGTTATGTGTGGTGCCGAGGAATTCCATAAGTTCCTTCCATAGATATGATTCGAACTGTCGTCCTTGGTCGGTGATGATGACAGAGGGGCTGCCAAAACGGGCGACCCATCCAGAGAGGAAAGCCTGGACCACTGACTCAGCTGAGATGTTGATTAATGGGATTGCTTCCGGCCATCTGGAGAATCGATCGATGCAGGTGAGTAGATAAGAATATCCTCTTGCCGACGGTAATGGTCCAACGATGTCTACATGCACCACCTCAAAACGGTCAGAAGGTAACGGAAACTGTTGAAGAGGGTTCTTTGTGTGACGATGTGTTTTCGCTCGCTGGCACTGGAGACATGAGCGAGTCCATCGTCGAACATCGGCATTGATTCCTGGCCATACAACACGCTCCGTTAGTAGTTTCTGGGAAGCACGTACTCCTGGGCGTGCTAGGGAGTGAAATACTGAGAACGTTTTCCAGCGAAACTGGGCAGGAATGTAGGGCCTAAGTGCTCCCGTCCGTGAGGTGTCACAGATTATCCTTCCGCCACCTTCCATGGGAATCTCGATGAACCGGAGAGCTGTGTCAGATGTTCGTAATCGCTGCAGATCAGAGTCTTCCCGTTGGGCCTTACTGATTACACAATAGTCCACCTGAGCTGGGTTTGTCACGACGTGGTTTATGGTGGGTCGAGACAGTGCATCGGCTATGACATTATTAGTTCCTTTGACATGACGGATATCCGAGGTAAATTGGGAAATAAATCCCAGGTGGTTGGCTACTCGAGGAGAGTGAGCATCACCCTTGGCCGCCAGCGCATAAGTGAGAGGTTTGTGGTCTGTGAGGTTGTGGAAGTTCCGCCCCTCGAGAAAGTGCCGGAAATGTTGTATGGCTGAGTAGATGGCGAGCAGTTCCCTATCAAAAGTGCTGTACTTCTCTTCAGTGGGTGACAGGCGCGCTGAAAAGAATGCAATTGGGCGCCATTCTCCTTCAACGAGCTGTTGTAGTACAGCACCAATTGCTGTGTTTGAAGCGTCGGTAGATAGATTGGTGGGAGCGTCAGACACTGGGTGTGCGAGCAAGGTGAATTCCGCCAGCTTGTGTTTTATGTCGGTGAATGCTGTCTCTGCCTGGGGAGTCCACTCCAACGAAAGACGGGACGTGAGTTTCCGACCACGTAAGAGGTCGTATAAGTGTCGCAAGATGTCCGAACAATGTGGGATGAATCGATGATAAAAATTCACTACACCAAGAAATTCTTGCAACTTCTTTGGAGTAGATGGGCGCGGGAATTCCTTGATTGCCTCGATTTTCTTCTCTAGTGGTTGGACCCCTGCTGCTGACACACGGTGTCCCAAGAAATCCAGCTCTGGAACATGGAAAATACACTTCTCGGAGTTGAGCTGCAAGCCGAAGTTGCGCAGACGGGTGAGAAGGAGTCGAAGGTGTAGCAGATGTTCTGTTGGTGATGTACTGGCCACCAGCAGATCGTCAATGTAGGCGCAGCAAAAAGGAAGGTCCTTAACTACTTGGTCGATGAAGCGTTGGAATGTCTGGGCTGCATTCCGTAGACCAAAAGGCATCCGGACGAATTCAAACAGTCCAAAAGGTGTTGTGATCGCTGTTTTCGGAATGTCTGCCGGTTCCACAGGGATCTGGTGAAATGCCCGCACAAGGTCAATTTTCGAAAAAATGGTTGCGTTGCTCAATCCCTGTGAGAAATCCTGGATGTGTGGTATTAGGTAGCGATCCGGCAGAGTGCGAACGTTGAGAGCCCTGTAGTCTCCGCAAGGGCGCCATTCCCCTGGGGCTGTTTTCGGGACCATGTGGAGAGGTGAAGCCCATGGACTGTTCGAAGGGCGGATTATTCCCGCCTCCTGTAGCTTATTGAATTCAGCACGTGCTAACGCCAGTCGTTCCGGTGCCAGGCGGCGTGGTCTGGCGAAGGTAGGTGCTCCCGTTGTAGTAATGTGATGCGTAATCGTATGTTGCACCTCTGGTCGAGGGCTGGCGGGTTGGGTCACATCTTTGAATTCCTCCAGGAGTGCTTGAAGTTCCGTAGATGCGACTGGGGTGACGATGTTAGCTTGTGTAGAGGTACTAGGAGAGGCTCGAAGTGCTGCACCTGCGGGATCCACCATAAGTCGATGGTGTTGCAGGAAATCCCATCCAAGAATGGGTTGTTCCACATCCGCTATGAGGAAAGTCCACGTAAAGCGACCCAGAGAGGCGAACTCGAGAACCAGGGCGCGGGTCCCATATGTACAGACGGACGTACCATTGACGGCTCGTAAGTCCAAACCAGGAGTACGGGTTGGTTTGACCAGTGGGGGAGGCAACACGCTAGCTGCTGCACCTGTGTCAACGAGGAAACGGCGTTTGGTTATGACGTCAGATATGTAGAGCAGTGTAGTGTTTGAAATGGCGGGGTCACTGGCCGTTAACAGTCCCCGCCGAAGTAGTTTCCCGACCAGGAACAAGGAGCCCTACAGTTGCGGGCTTGGTGTCCGAACTTCTGGTGGTAAGAACAAAGCTCTCCCAGACGTTCTCGCTGTCGCCTAGAGACTGATACTGGATTCGCATGGTACGTTTTCCCTGGGTGGAAGAAACGCCGGTTCTGGAGGGCGTCGAGTTGTTGGGTGTCTGTAGTCTGCTGTGTATCACTGAGGTGGGACAGCATAGCGTTATCAGACGTCGTATGAAGCCGGTCTGCCAGTGTAGCCAGCTGGGCTAATGGGGTGTCGTCAGCCATACTGAATAGGGCCGGTTAAATGTGTTTTGGACAGAGTTGTATCCACAGTGATCTCACAATCTCGCTGGGGGCTGGGCCAGTTGCATTATGCATCACATACTGAATATGCCACAGAAGCTGAGCTGGTGTTTTGTCTGCTAATCTTTTGTCAGTGAGGAGTTGGTCCCTTTGTTGAATGCGGCGTTTCATTGCTGCCTGTAGAAGAGCGGCCTTCAATGCAGTGTACGTCCTGGTGTCCGGTGATGACAGCGGAGGCAGTGTGCATAGCCTCCGAGGGAAGTGTTGGCAGGGTACAGGCATATCGGGCTTTCTCAGTCGAAATTTCGTGAAGGTCGAAAATAGCCTCCATCTGCATGAACCAAAATTCTGGCTCATCGGCGTTGTATGCTGGAAACCTGGTAGATAAATCCATGGCGAAGATCTAGTTTGTGACTAGGTGTTCTTTTTCACTCACTGGGTCACCAATGTAACGGTTCTATTGTTACGTAAAGTATGGTGACAAATAAACACAGACACTAAGATACTATATATATATTTGGTCGAATATACAGAAGTACACAGGTGATACTTTGGTGTGAGTCCAGCGTAGGATGACTAAGTTAATTCCCCAAATTAGAAATCTTTCATATGAAGAAAGATTAACAAAGCTTAAGTTGCATTCACTGGAAAGGCGAAGAGTTAGGGGTGACATGATAGAGGTTTACAAGTGGATGTATCCACAGTGATCTCACAATCTCGCTGGGGGCTGGGCCAGTTGCATTATGCATCACATACTGAATATGCCACAGAAGCTGAGCTGGTGTTTTGTCTGCTAATCTTTTGTCAGTGAGGAGTTGGTCCCTTTGTTGAATGCGGCGTTTCATTGCTGCCTGTAGAAGAGCGGCCTTCAATGCAGTGTACGTCCTGGTGTCCGGTGATGACAGCGGAGGCAGTGTGCATAGCCTCCGAGGGAAGTGTTGGCAGGGTACAGGCATATCGGGCTTTCTCAGTCGAAATTTCGTGAAGGTCGAAAATAGCCTCCATCTGCATGAACCAAAATTCTGGCTCATCGGCGTTGTATGCTGGAAACCTGGTAGATAAATCCATGGCGAAGATCTAGTTTGTGACTAGGTGTTCTTTTTCACTCACTGGGTCACCAATGTAACGGTTCTATTGTTACGTAAAGTATGGTGACAAATAAACACAGACACTAAGATACTATATATATATTTGGTCGAATATACAGAAGTACACAGGTGATACTTTGGTGTGAGTCCAGCGTAGGATGACTAAGTTAATTCCCCAAATTAGAAATCTTTCATATGAAGAAAGATTAACAAAGCTTAAGTTGCATTCACTGGAAAGGCGAAGAGTTAGGGGTGACATGATAGAGGTTTACAAGTGGATGAATGGACATAACCGGGGGGATATTAATAGGGTATTAAAAGTATCAACACAGGACAGAACACGAAACAATGGATATAAATTGGATAAGTTTAGATTTAGGAAAGACTTGGGTAAATACTGGTTCAGTAACAGGGTTGTTGATTTGTGGAACCAATTGCCGCGTAACATTGTGGAGGTGGGGTCCCTCGATTGTTTCAAGCACGGGTTGGACAAGTATATGAGTGGGATTGGGTGGTTATAGAATAGGAGCTGCCTCGTATGGGCCAATAGGCCTTCTGCAGTTACCTTTGTTCTTATGTTCTTATGTTCTTATGAGTTGAGCGCACTGAGCGTCGGAACAGTATGACTAGCCAATGTTCGCTACTCCACTGCTTATATGCTCGGGCAACACCTTACCGTGTTGCCCGGGCAACGCCTCACCTCATTCATCTCCAAAGGTTGACAGGAATATTAACAATGCATTTGGAGCGAGTATATTATTGGGATAATCTACTCGCTACAGAACTCCCCCTCCCAGGGGAAGAAAGGAAAAATACTTGATCAAGGAACTTAGCTGGTCGGTGAATTGTACGCCCTGCTCGCGTTACATAACCATCAAAGTTAACTTCCTCCTCTTCGCTGATGTCATCTAACTGGGGTCGTAGGGTGGGAGGTCGCACAGGATCGTCCGTCGTCGTAGGATCAGGTTGTGGTGCGGCTGGTAACTGGGGTTGTAGGGTGGGAGGTCGTACAGGAACGTCCGTTGTCGTAGGTGGCGGTGCTGCTGGTAACTGTGGTCAAAAAGTGAACTGCGTAGTCGGCGGATGTGTCTCTGGAAGGATGTCTGGGGCAGCGTCACAGTGTGCTGGTTTAAGGCGATCGATGGAGATGTTTACCCGCTGTCCTCGGCGTTCAATGGTGAAGAACTTCGGTGTTCGAGAAACCACTTTAAATGGTCCTTCGTAAGGTGACTGTAGAGGGCGTCGAACAGTGTCGACTCTTACAAACACGTGTTCAGTTGTGTGGAGCTCATGAGGCACATATGTAGCACGAGTTGTCGGTTGGCGTGGTGGTGTAGGCCGAATGCTTGTCATGGCCGCCCGTAATTTCTGGACAAAAGTGGGGTCTGGGGGTGTGATAAGTGGCGTTGGGGTTAAGAATTCGCCCGGAAGCCGCAGGCTAGATCCGTATACTAAGTCTGCTGCCGAGAATCCACTGCCCTTCTTCGTGGCCGAACGGATGCCAAGCAAGACTAATGGAAGGTTGTCCATCCAATCATCAGGGCGTGCTTGAGCTCTTAGGGCAGCTTTTAGTTGTCTATGAAGCGTTCCACCATTCTGTTCGACTCAGGGTGGTATGCTGTGGTTTGGTTATGTGTGGTGCCGAGGAATTCCATAAGTTCCTTCCATAGATATGATTCGAACTGTCGTCCTTGGTCGGTGATGATGACAGAGGGGCTGCCAAAACGGGCGACCCATCCAGAGAGGAAAGCCTGGACCACTGACTCAGCTGAGATGTTGATTAATGGGATTGCTTCCGGCCATCTGGAGAATCGATCGATGCAGGTGAGTAGATAAGAATATCCTCTTGCCGACGGTAATGGTCCAACGATGTCTACATGCACCACCTCAAAACGGTCAGAAGGTAACGGAAACTGTTGAAGAGGGTTCTTTGTGTGACGATGTGTTTTCGCTCGCTGGCACTGGAGACATGAGCGAGTCCATCGTCGAACATCGGCATTGATTCCTGGCCATACAACACGCTCCGTTAGTAGTTTCTGGGAAGCACGTACTCCTGGGCGTGCTAGGGAGTGAAATACTGAGAACGTTTTCCAGCGAAACTGGGCAGGAATGTAGGGCCTAAGTGCTCCCGTCCGTGAGGTGTCACAGATTATCCTTCCGCCACCTTCCATGGGAATCTCGATGAACCGGAGAGCTGTGTCAGATGTTCGTAATCGCTGCAGATCAGAGTCTTCCCGTTGGGCCTTACTGATTACACAATAGTCCACCTGAGCTGGGTTTGTCACGACGTGGTTTATGGTGGGTCGAGACAGTGCATCGGCTATGACATTATTAGTTCCTTTGACATGACGGATATCCGAGGTAAATTGGGAAATAAATCCCAGGTGGTTGGCTACT